>NC_045975.1:42500-91109 GCF_010909765.2 Amblyraja radiata | reverse complement strand
CCCGTCTCTCTCTCTCCCCGTCTCTCTCTATCTCTTTCTCCCTCCCACTCGCCCTCTCTCTTTCCTTCTCACCCCTCTCTCTCTCTCTCTCTCTCTCCTTCTCTATCTCCTCTCTCTGTCTTCCCCCCTCTCGCCCCCTGCTCTCTCTCCTGTTGTGTCCTGCAGTCACCAGTAGAAGGCTCTGTCTCACCTCGGTCGCTACGCTCCCTCGCAATTTCTCACTCTCAACTCTCACCCAATGTTGGCAGCCCTGTGAATGTCACCTAACTGAAAGCAAGCTTTTATTTTAGTTAACAAATGACATTAAAGGCTTGCAATTTGGACTTTATTTCCATGTTATTGATGGGTGAAGTTCACAGAACCTTTCACCATTTTCATTTCACGTTTAGGTACTTGGTTAGTCGATTATCTTGCATGAATTAAACCTGTTTGTCTAAGCAGGGGTCACAAATCCATTTAAGTGTGTCTTATTTGACTGCTACCTATCCTGGAGGCTTAGGCTTAGGCTTATATTCCCGAGGACTGACAGAAGTAAGAGCTTTCAGAGTGGACAGCTATCTGCAGAGCCAAAAGAGACGGGGGAGATATTGAACAGTTTATTTTCTTCGGTATTCAGCAAGGAGAAGGATATTGAATTATGTGAGGTAAGGGGAACTAGTAGAGTAGCTATGGATACTATGAGTTTCAAAGTAAAAGAAGTACTGACACTTTTGAAAAATATAAAAGTGGATAAGTCTCCAGGTCCTGACAGCATATTCCCTAGGACATTGAGGGAAGTTGGTGTAGAAATAACCGGGACTATGACAGAAATATTTCAAATGTCATTAGAAACGGGAATAGTCCCCGAGGATTGGCGTACTGCGCATGTTGTTCCATTGTTTAAAAATGGTTCAAAAAGTAAACCTAGCAATTATAGACCTGTTAGTTTGACTTCAGTGGTGGGCAAATTAATGGAAAAGATACTTATAGATAATATCTATAAGCATCAGGATAAACAGGGTCTGATTACGAACAGTCAACATGGATTTGTGCCTGGAAGGTCATGTTTGACTAATCTTCTTGAATTTTTTGAAGAAGGATACTAGGGAAATTGACGAGGTTAAAGCAGTGGATGTTGTCTATATGGACTTTAGTAAGGCCTTTGACAAGGTATCTCATGGAAGGTTGGTTAAGAAGGTTCAACTGTTGGGTATAAATGCAGGAGTATCAAGATGGATTCAACAGTGGCTGAATGGGAGACGCCAGAGGGTAATGGTAAATGGCTGTTTGTCGGGTTGGAGGCAGGGATCGGTGTTGGGTCCTTTGTTGTTTGTCATGTAAATCAATGATCTGGATGAAGGTGTGGTAAATTGGATTAGTAAGTATGCAGATGATACCAAGATAGGGGGTGTTGTGGATAACGAAGAGGATTTCCAAAGTCTACAGATTGATTTAGGCCATTTGGAAGAATGGGCTGAAAGATGGCAGATGGAGTTTAATGCTGATAAATGTGAGGTGCTACACCTTGGCAGGACAAATCAAAATAGGACGTACATGGTGAATGGTAGGGAATTGAAGAATGCAGGTGAACAGAGGGATCTGGGAATAACCGTGCATGGTTCCTTGAAGGTGTAATCTCATATAGATAGGGTGGTAAAGAAAGCTTTTGGTATGATAGCCTTTATAAATCAGAGCATTGTGTATAGAAGCTGGGATGTAATGTTAAAATTGTACAAGGCATTGGTGAGACCAAATCTGGAGTATGGTGTACAATTTTGGTCGCCCAATTATAGGAAGGATGTCAATAAAATGTAGAGAGTACAGAGGAGATTTACTAGGGGGCGCCGTCCTGTGAGGTATGGCTGCCCAGCCTGCAGCTGACTGTTTTACCTCTTTTTTCTTATTTTTAGTTAGTTGAGTGTTTTGTTTTTAGGAGTTCTAGCCTTTTTATGTGGGGGGGGGGGGGGACTGCTTTCTAGGGTCTCCTACCTGGTCGGAGAGGCAGCTTTTCTCCGGGCTGCAGTTTCGACCTGCCCTCGCGGCCTACCAGCGGGCCTGGAGCGGTGTTTCCTGAGGGGAGCGACCAGTACCTCGGCTTCGGCGGCGGCACAGCGCTGGAGCGCTATCACGGAGCGGAGCGGGCGATGCCTTACCCGGGACGCCGCGATGGAACTCCGGTGAGCTGAAGACCGCCGATGAACATCGCGGAACGGCGGGACTGTGGAGCGGCCAGCTGCGGGCGGCGGCGCTGAACTTTACACCGGGAGCCTGGGATCTCGCGACGAGATCGCCAGTTGAGGAGCTCCAACCGGCGCGGCCTTGTTGGCTTCGGAAGCCGCGATCCCCGGTAAGGGAAGCGGCCGTTCCTGGGTTCCCATGCCGTTGAGAGGATTCTCCCGACGCCGGAGCAACATCACCCGGCGAGAACGGCCTGGAACATCGGGCCTCCGTAAAGGCAACGGAGGCCTCAATGGGCCCGACTATGGGTGGACATGGGATGGGGACTGGACATTGTGCCTTCCCCCACATTGTGGGGGGATGTTTTTATGTTTAAATTTCTTTATTACTGATATGTCTGTATTCTTTCTTCATGTGCTGCATTGGCAAGAAGCATTTCACTACACCCAGGTGTATGTGACCAATAAAATAACCTTCGAGAATGTAGCCTGGGTTTCAACAACTAAGTTACAGAGAAAGGTTGAATAAGTTAGGTATTTATTCTCTGGAGCGCAGAAGGTTAAGGGGGACTTGATAGATGTCTTTAAAACGATGAGAGGGATAGACAGAGTTGATGTGGACAAGCTTTGCCCTTTGAGAATAGGGAATATTCAAACAAGAGGACATTACTTCAGAATTAAAGGACAGAAGTTTAGGGGTAACATGAGGGGAAACTACTTTACTCAGAGAGTGGTAGCGGTGTGGAATGAGCTTCCAGTGGAAGTGGTGGAGGCGGGTTCGATGGTATCATTTGAAAATCAATTGGATAGGCATATGGATGAGAAGTGAATGGAGGGTTATGGTATGAGTGCAGGCAGGTGGGACTAAGGGAAAATAATTGTTCGGCACGGACTTGTAGGGCTGAGATGGCCTGTTTCCGTGCTGTAGTTGTTATATGGTTATATGTGCATATCCTTTTTTCTTGCTAGTGTGTCCCTCGGATGGAAAGACTGGGTTTTGGTTTATTATTGGAGAGCTTTGTCTTTGTTTTGCATGCTATCTTATCAGATCAGATAATGCTATACAATCAAGTTAAACTAAAGTAACATAGATAGAGCAAAGAGGAAGATGCAGAGTGCATGAAAGGGCACAAAGTGCTGGAGAAACTCAGCATATCGGGCAGCATCTCCAGAGAACATGTTGGTGTTTTGTGTCCAGACCCTTCTTTGGATTGATTGCTGGGGTGGAGATGAAAGCTGGAAAAGGGTAGAGGCAGGTATATGCGCGGCATATAATAGGTCGACATAGGCAAGGGGCGTTTGATATCGAGAGAGTGGTGAATCTGTGGAATTCTCTGCCACATAAGGTAGTTGAGGCCAGTTCATTGGCTGTATTTAAGAGGGAGTTAGATGTGGCCCTTGTGGCAAAAGGGATCAGGGGGTATGGAGAGAAGGCAGGTACAGGATACTGAGTTGGATGATCAGCCATGATCGTATTGAATGGCGAATGGTGCAGGCTCGAAGGGCCGAATGGCCTACTCCTGCACCTATTTTCTATGTTTCTATGAAACTGGAGCACACGGAGAAACCCCCCGCCGATCATGGGGAGAACGTACAAACTGTACAGACAGGACCAATAGTCATGATTGAACTCAGGTCTCTGGGACTGCAGGACAGCAACTCTACCCCTGCGCCACCGTGACTCCCCAAATGTGTGACATCCTTTATAAAATAAACAGAACTGCCTGCATGTGATCCATATCCCTCCGTTTCCTGCATGTCCATGTGCCTGCTGCCTAAAAGCCATTTAAATGGCACTATTGCATCTGCTTCCAACAGCACCAACGACACGCACCACTCTAAAAAATACTTGCCCCGCACATCTTCAAATGTTGCCTCTCTCACCTTAAAGCTTTGCCCTCTTCGATATTTCCACCCTGGAGGGAAAAGGTTCTGACCGTCTACCCCACAGTCAGATCAGATTCAGATTCAACTTTAATTGTCATTGTCAGTGTACAATACAGAGACAACGTAATGCAGTTCGCATCTCCCTGGAAGAGCGACATGGAATATGATTTCAATAAATAATTTCATTTGCATGTATACAGACATAGTGTTTTTCCTGTGGGAGGGGTGTCCGGGGGTTGGGGGGGGGGGGATGATTGGCAGTCACCGAGGTACGCTGCTGAGTAGAGTGACAGCCGCCGGGAAGAAGCTGTTCCTGGACCTGCTTGTCCGGCAACGGAGAGACCTGTAGCGCCTCCTGAATGATAGGAGGGTAAACTGTCCATGGTTGGGGTGAGAGCAGTCCTTGGCGATGCTGAGCGCCCTCCGCAGACAACGCTTGCTTTGGACAGACTCAATGGAGGGGAGCGAGGAACCGGTGATGCGTTGGGCAATTTTCACCACCCTCTGCAATGCTTTCCGGGTGGAGACAGAGCAGTTGCCATACCATACTGTGATACAGTTGGTAAGGATGCTCTCGATGGTGCAGCGGTAGAAGTTCACCAGGATCTGAGGAGACAGATGGACCTTCTTCAGTCTCCTCAGGAAGAAGAAACGCTGGTGAGCCTTCTTGATCAAAGTTGAGGTAATTGTGGGTCCAAGAAAGGTCATCGGAGATGTTGACTCCCAGGAACCTGAAGCTAGAAACACGTTCCACCTCCGTCCCGTTAATGTGGATGGGAGTGTGCGTGCCGCCCCTAGACTTCCTGAAGTCTACAATGAGCTCCTTGGTCTTAGGTTGCCAGGTTGTTGTCAGCGCACCATGCTGCTAAGTGCTGGACCTCCTCCCTATTGGCCGACTCATCGTTGTTGCTGATGATGCCAATCACCGTTGTATCGTCTGCATACTTGATGATGGATGTTAGCACCATGTACAGGTGTGCAGTCATAGGTGAAGAGGGACTAGAGGAGGGGGCTCAGCACACAGCCCTGTGGAACGCCGGTGTTCAGGGTGAGGGTTGAAGAGGTGTGCTTGTCTAACCTAACAGACTGGGGTCTGTTGGTTAGAAAGTCCAGTATCCAGTTGCAGAGGGAGGGGTCGATGCCCAGGTTACCGAGTTTGGTGATCAGTTTAGATGGTATAATGGTGTTGAATGCTGAGCTGCAATCGATGAACAGCATTCTTACGTAAGTGTCTCTGTTGTCGAGGTGGGAGAGGGCGGAGTGAAGTGCCGTTGAGATGGCATCCTCCGTACTCCTGTTCTTTCGAAACCGTTTACCGTAGTGAAGTAGAGGAACTAGTAAGGTGGTGTGAGAACAACAACCTCATACTTAACATCTCAAAAACTAAGGAGCTGGTTGTTGATTTCAGAAAGAAGGCCACCCCCCTCCTCCCTCTCTTCATCAATGGAGAGGTGGTTGAGAGGGTCACCTCCTTTAAATTCCTCGGGACCACCATACATCAATCCCTATCATGGGAGCTCAACACCAGTCTCATAATCAGTAAGTGCCACCAGCGACTCTACTTCCTGCGGCAGCTCAAAAAATTCAGGGTCAGTCGACCAGCCATGACCCACTTCTATAGGTCTACCATAGAAAGCATACTCACATTCTCCATGCTTGTCTGGTAATGTCACACAACCTCGCAGGATAAGATTCGGCTGGAGAGAATAGTGCGCCGAGCTTCTAAGATCATCGGTTGCAGCAGACTTCCCTCAGTGACATCACTTTACTCAACAAGACTCACCAGTAAGGCCAAAAAAATCATAGCAGACCACTTTCACCTGGCACATTACCTCTTTAATCTCCTCCCATCAGGAAGGAGATATAGAAGCATTAAAAGTAAAACATCTCGCTTCAGAGACAGCACCTACCTCCAAGCCATCAGATATTTGAATTTGCACTAATCACTTTGCACTTTCTTTTGCACTTGCACTTACGCTTAACATGACGCTGCTGGGTACTGTCCTTCCTGTATATATTGTCCTTCATACGGTATTGTCTATATTATTTATTGTGGTGTATGTGGTGGTTGTATTGTACTGTATTGTATCTGTCTGAGAGCGAACCAAGACACATTCCTATCAACTTGTTGACATGGCAATAAACTTCTTGAATCTTGAATCTTGAATCTTGCGGTAGGCAAACTGATAGGGATCCAGTGTGGGGGGTAGGCAGCCTTTGAGGTGTGCCAGGACCAGCCTCTCGAAGCACTTGGCGATGATGGGGGTAAGTGCAACTGGGCGGAAGTCGTTGAGGCTTGCCGCAGTGGAGTGTTTTGGCACTGGCACGATGGAGGTGGTTTTAAGGCACGTGGGGCAACTGCTTGGGCAAGTGACAGGTTGAAGATGTCAGTCCAGACATCTGTCAGGGCCAGCAGCCTTACGTGCATTAGTCCTACTCAGTGCCACGTATACACCGTAGGGGATGAGTGTGAGGGTTTGGTGATCAGCAGGGAGCACAGCCTTGATGGCTGTCTCTAGATTATCCCTGACGAAGCGGCCATAGAAGTGATTAAGCTCCTCAAGGAAGGAGGCGTCGCTGGATGTGGGGGTGGTGTTGGTGGGTCTATAGTCCGTGATGGCCTGGATGCCTTGCCACATGCGTCGGGGGTCGGAGTTGTTGTTGAAGTGCTCCTCAATACTGAGTTTATGGCAGTGCTTGGCCTTCTTGATGCCCCTCTTCAGGTTACCCCTGTATGAACTGTAGGCTCGAGCATTGCCTGACCTGATAGCGGTGTCCCGTGCTTTCAGCAGTAGCCTGACCTCGCTGTTCATCCATGGCTTCTGATTCGGGAGTATGGTCACCCGTCTGAGGGAGGTGACACTATTCATGGTGGAGTTTATAAAGTCCAGAACAGAGGATGTGTAGGAATCAATGTCCGTGTGGGAGTCAAGGGTGGCCTGGGCTGCAAACGTCTTCCAGTCAGTATTTCCAAAACACTGCTGTAGTGTGGAGTCCGCTTCCGCATACCAGACTTTAACTGTCCTCACAGTTGGTTTAACCCGTCTGATGAGTGGGGAGTACTTAGGGAGCAGGAACAATGAGACGTGATCAGACTGACCAAGGTGGGGGAGGGGGATGGCTTTGTAAGCTTCAGCCATGTTAGTGTAGACTTTAGTGTAGACAATATCTAAACACTCATGATTTGATCTACTTCTATCTGGGCTGGCCTCCAGTGCTGGTGTTCCAGGGCAAACAATCCAGCTGAGTCCAACCGCTCATTGGAATTAATACCCTCAACTTCAGGCAAAATTCTGGTAATCTCGTCTGCATCCTTGCCAAAGCCTCCACATCTTTCCTGTAATGGGGCGATCAGACCTGCACACAATACTCCAAATGTGGCCGAACCAAAGTCCCTCATGACTTCCTGACTCTAATACTCAATGCCCCGACTTATGAAGGCCAGTGTAACAAATGCATTCTTTACTACTCTATATACCTTCTAAATCCTTTACTACTCTATATACCTTCTATATACATTCTATACACTCTATATCAATAATCAAATTTGCTGATGACACTGTGGTGGTGGGCCTGATCTCAGACAACGATGAGAGGGCCTACCGGGTGGAGGTGGCTGATCTGGCACTCTGGTGCCAGGACAACAGCCTGCTCTTGGACATCAAAAAAACTAAGGAGCTGATCGGGGACTTTAGGAGCGCACATCATCCGAGGACGTACACACCATTGAGGATAAATGGGGATCCTGTGGATAGGGTGAGCTGTTTTAAATATCTGGGAGTTCACATCTCTGAGTATATGACATGGACATCACACGCCGCAGCACTCGTGAGTAAGGCAAGGCAGCGCCTTTACCACCTCAGGCAATTGAGGAATTTCAGAGTGTCTCCGAGGATCCTCCAGTGCTTATATGCAGCGGCTGTGGAAAGCATATTGTCCGGGAACATTACCATCTAATTTGGGAATTGCTCTGCCCAGGACAAGAAAGCTCTGCAGAGCGTAGTGCGTTCGGCCGAACGCACTATGGGAACTTCACTCGCCCCCCTGCAGGAACTATACATCAGGAGGTGCAACTCCAGAGCCAATAAAATAATGGGAGACCCCTTCCACCCCTGAAACGGACTGTTCCAGCTGCTACGGTCAGGCAAACGCCTCCGTTGCTATGCGGTGAGAACGGAGAGGTTGAGAAGGAGTTTCTTCCCAGAGGCCATTCGGACTGTAAACGCCTATCTCACCAGGGACTAACTCTACTGAACGTTCTTCCTTCCATTATTTATTATGCAAAAGAATATGTGTGTGCTTATGATTGTGTTTATAGTTTGTTTGGTTGTTTGTTTCTTTGTCTTTTTGCACAAAGTCCGCGAGCATTTCCACTTTAATTTCACTGCACATCTCGTATGTGTATGTGATGAATAAACTTGACTTGACTTGACCTATGTTGCCACTTTCAGGGATACTCTATTGAAGAACTTTTCATTACACATGATCCATATTCCTCCCTTCCCTGCATATCTATGTGCCTAGATGAAAGCTTCAAACGCCACGATCGCAACTTCTCCACCACCACCCATGGCAGCACGTTTCAGGCACTTACCACTCTCTGTGTAAAATAAAACTTGCCCAGCACAGCTTCTTTGAACTTTACCCCTCTAACCATATAACCATATAACCATATAACAATTACAGCACGGAAACAGGCCATCTCGACCCTTCTAGTCCGTGCGAAACACATAATCTCCCCTAGTCCCATATACCTGCGCTCAGACCATAACCCTCCATTCCTTTCCCATCCATATAACTATCCAATTTATTTTTAAATGATAAAAACGAACCTGCCTCCACCACCTTCACTGGAAGCTCATTCCACACAGCTACCACTCTCTGAGTAAAGAAGTTCCCCCTCATGTTACCCCTAAACTTCAGTCCCTTAATTCTCGTCATGTCCCCTTGTTTGAATCTTCCCTACTCTCAGTGGGAAAAGCTTTTCCACGTCAACTCTGTCTATCCCTCTCATCATTTAAAAAACCTCTATCAAGTCCCCCCTTAACCTTCTGCGCTCCAAAGAATAAAGCCCTAACTTGTTCAACCTTTCTCTGTAACTTAGTTGCTGAAACCCAGGCAACATTCTAGTAAATCTCCTCTGTACTCTCTCTATTTTGTTGACATCCTTCCTATAATTAGGCGACCAAAATTGTACACCATACTCCAGAATTGGCCCCACCAATGCCTTGTACAATTTTAACATTACACCCCAACTTCTATACTCAATGCTCTGATTTATAAAGGCCAGCACACCAAAAGCTTTCTTTACCACCCTATCTACATGAGATTCCTCTTTCAGGGAACTGTGCACAGTTATTCCCAGATCCCTCTGTTCACCTACATTCTTCAATTCCCTACCATTTACCATGTACATCCTATTTTGATTTGTCCTGCCAAGATGTAGCACCTCACACTTATCAGCATTAAACTCCATCTGCCATCTTTCAGCCCACTCTTCCAACTGGCATAAATCTCTCTGTAGACTTTGAAACTCTACTTCATTACCCGCAACCCCACCTATCTTAGTATCATCTGCATACTTACTAATCCAATTTACCACACCATCGTCCAGATCATTGATGTACATGACAAACAACAGTGGACCCAACACAGATCTCTGTGGCACCCCATTCGTCACTGGCCTCCAACCTGACAAACAACCATCCACCATTACTCTCTGGCATCTCCCATTCAGCCACTGTTGAATCCATCTTGCTACTCCACCATTAATACCCATCCATTGAACCTTCTTAACCAACCTTCCATGAGGAACCTTGTCAAAGGCCTTACTGAAGTCCATATACACAACATCCACTGCTTTACCCTCATCAATTTCCCGAGTAACATCTTCAAAAAATTCAAGAAGATTAGTTAAACATGACCTTCCAGGCACAAATCCATGTTGACTGTTCCTAATCAGACCCTGTTTATCCAGATGCTTATATATATTATCTCTAAGTATTCTTTCCATTAATTTGCCCACCACTGACGTCAAACTAACAGGTCTATAATTGCTAGGTTTACTCTTAGACCCCTTTTTAAACAATGGAACAACATGCGCAGTACGCCAATCCTCCGGCACTATTCCCGTTTCTAATGACATTTGAAATATTTCTGCCATAGCCCCTGCTATTTCTACACTAACTTCCCTCAATGTCCTAGGGAATATCCTGTCCGGACCTGGAGACTTATCCACTTTTATATTTCTCAAAAGTGTCAGTACTTCCTCTTCTTTGATCCTCATAGTTTCCATAGCTACTCTACTTGTTTCCCTTACCTCACATAATTCAATATCCTTCTCCTTGGTAAATACCGAAGAAAAGAAACTGTTCAATATCTCCCCCATCTCTTTTGGCTCTGCAGATAGTTGGCCACTCTGACTCTCTAATGGACCAATTTTATCCCTCGTTATCCTTTTGCTATTAATATAGCGGTAGAAACCCTTCGGATTTACTTTTACCTTACTTGCCAAAGCAACCTCATATCTTCTTTTAGCTTTTCTAATTTCTTTCTTAAGATTCTTTTTACATTCTTTATATTCCTCAAGCACCTCATTTACTCATTGCTGCCTATAACTATTGTATATCTCCCTCTTTTTCCGAACCAAGTGTTCAATTTCCCTTGAAAACTATGGCTCTTTACAATTTTTACGATTTCCTTTCAACCGAACAGGGACATAAAGATTCTGTACTCTTAAAATTTCACCTTTAAATGTACTCCATTTCTCTTCCACATCTTTCCCATAAAACAAACTGTCCCAATTTACTCCTTTTAAATCCTTTCACATCTCCTCAAAGTTAGCCTTTCTCCAATCAAAAATCTCAACCCTAGGTCCAGTTTTGTCCCTCTCCATAATTATATTGAAACTAATGGTATTGTGATCACTGGACCTGAACTGTTCCCCAACGCATACCTCTGCCACCTGACCCATCTCATTTCCTAACAGGAGGTCCAGTACCGCCCCTTCTCTAGTAGGTACTTCTCTGTATTGTTGCAAAAAACTATCCTGCACACATTTTACAAACTCCAACCCATCCAGCCCATTTACAGAATATGTTTCCCAGTCTATGTGTGGAAAATTGAAATCTCCCACAATCACTACCTTGTGCTTACTACTAATATCTGCAATCTCCTTACATATTTGCTCTTCCAATTCTCGCTCCCCATTTGGCGGTCTATAATACACCCCTATAAGTGTTGCTACCCCTTTCCCATTTCTCAGTTCCACCCAAATAGCCTCCCTAGACGAGCCCTCTAATTTATCCTGCCAAAGCACTGCTGTAATATCTTCCCTGATAAGCAATGCAACACCTCCACCTCTTGCCCCTCCAATTCTATCACACCTGAAGCAACGAAATCCTGGAATATTTAGTTTCCAATCACAGCCCTCCTGCAACCATGTTTCACTGATCGCCACAACATCATACTTCCAGGTGTCAATCCAGGCTCTAAGTTCATCCACTTTTCTTACAATGCTCCTAGCATTAAAATATACACATTTAAGAAACCCACCCTCTCTTATTCTCTGATTATTTTCTTTTTCTTCTCTCTCCCCTACATTTTGGGTCAGAGTGCTACCATTCTCTGCCCCCTGCTTCACACACTGACTGCTAGCTTTCCCAATTTGAGTCCCTCCCCCCAACCATACTAGTTTAAAGCTGGACAGTGTGGCCTCGGTGGACCGAGGGGGCTTATGTTCATGCTGTAGCTCAGTGGTTCAATGGTACTCTATGTGTACACGCGTACCGAGGTACAGTGACATTATTTATTGCATACTGTTCAGTAAAAGTATTACTATACATAAGCACAACCTTAGATTAGGTCGAAACGTGTAGGCAAAGACACTGAGACGGTATATGAAAGTCACAAGGTTTTGGCTCCAAACTAAACTAATCCACAGCATCACAAGAATCCCTCCTGATGCTAATGCCAAGCTTGCAATGAAAGAGCTGCATACTGCCATTAGCAATCAACAGACGCACAACCCCGAGGCAGCCTTCATTGTTGCGGGTGACTTCAATCACTCTAACCTGAAGACTGTACTCCCCAAATTCCACCAACATGTCTCCTTCCCCACTAGAGTAGACAAGACACTGGACAAAGTCTACACCAACATGGCTGAAGCTTACAAAGCCATCCCCCTCCCCCACCTTGGTCAGTCTGATCACGTCTCATTGTTCCTGCTCCCTAAGTACTCCCCACTCATCAGACGGGTTAAACCAACTGTGAGGACAGTTAAAGTCTGGTCAGAGGAAGCGGACTTCACACTTCAGCAGTGTTTTGGAAACACTGACTGGAAGGCGTTTGCAGCCCAGGCCACCCTTGACTCCCACACGGACATTGATTCCTACACATCCTCTGTTCTGGACTTTATAAACTCCACCATCAATAGTGTCACCTCCCTCAAACAGGTGACCATATTCCCGAATCAGAAGCCATGGATGAACAGCGAGGTCAGGCTACTGCTGAAAGCACGGGACACCGCTTTCAGGTCAGGCGATGCTCGAGCCTACAGTTCAGCCAGGGCTAACCTGAAGAGGGGCATCAAGAAGGCCAAGCACTGCCATAAGCTCAGGATTGAGGAGCACTTCAACAACAACTCCGACCCCCGACGCATGTGGCAAGGCATCCAGGCCATCACGGACTACAGACCCTCCAACACCACCCCCACATCCAGCGACGCCTCCTTCCTTGAGGAGCTTAACCACTTCTATGGCCGCTTCGACAGGGACAATCTAGAGACAGCCATCAAGGCTGTGCTACCTGCCGATCACCAACCCCTCACACTCACCCCCTACGACGTATTCGTGGCACTGAGTAGGACTAATGCACGTAAAGCTGCTGGCCCTGACGGCATCCCCGGGCGCGTGCTCAGGGCCTGTGCTGCGCAGCTGACAGACGTCTGGACTGACATCTTCAACCTGTCACTTGCCCAAGCAGTTGTCCCCACGTGCCTTAAATCCACCTCCATCGTGCCAGTGCCAAAACACTCCACTGCGGCAAGCCTCAACGACTTCCGCCCAGTTGCACTTACCCCCATCATCACCAAGTGCTTCGAGAGGCTGGTCCTGGCACACCTCAAAAGCTGCCTACCCCCCACACTGGATCCCTATCAGTTTGCCTACCGCAAGAACAGGAGTACGGAGGATGCCATCTCAACGGCACTTCACTCCGCCCTCTCCCACCTCGACAACAGAGACACTTACGTAAGAATGCTGTTCATCGATTACAGCTCAGCATTCAACACCATTATACCATCAAAACTGATCACCAAACTCGGTAACCTGGGCATCGACCCCTCCCTCTGCAACTGGATACTGGACTTTCTAACCAACAGACCCCAGTCTGTTAGGTTGGACAAGCACACCTCTTCAACCCTCACCCTGAACACCGGCGTTCCACAGGGCTGTGTGCTGAGCCCCCTCCTCTACTCCCTCTTCACCTATGACTGCACACCTGTACATGGTACTAACACCATCATCAAGTATGCAGATGATACAACGGTGATTGGCCTCATCAGCAACAACGATGAGTCGGCCTACAGGGAGGAGGTCCAGCACTTAGCAGCATGGTGCGCTGACAACAACCTGGCCCTTAACTCCAAGAAGACCAAGGAGCTCATTGTAGACTTCAGGAAGTCCAGGGGCGGCACGCACACCCCCATCCACATTAACGGGACGGAGGTGGAACGTGTTTCTAGCTTCAGGTTCCTGGGAGTCAACATCTCCGATGACCTCTCTTGGACCCACAATACCTCAACTCTGATCAAGAAGGCTCACCAGCGTCTCTTCTTCCTGAGGAGACTGAAGAAGGTCCATCTGTCTCCTCAGATCCTGGTGAACTTCTACCGCTGCACCATCGAGAGCATCCTTACCAACTGCATCACAGTATGGTATGGCAACTGCTCTGTCTCCGACCGGAAGGCATTGCAGAGGGTGGTGAAAATTGCCCAACGCATCACCGGTTCCTCGCTCCCCTCCATTGAGTCTGTCCAAAGCAAGCGTTATCTGCGGAGGGCGCTCAGCATCGCCAAGGACTGCTCTCACCCCAACCATGGACTGTTTACCCTCCTACCATCCGGGAGGCGCTACAGGTCTCTCCGTTGCCGAACCAGCAGGTCCAGGAACAGCTTCTTCCCGGCGGCTGTCACTCTACTCAACAACGTACCTCGGTGACTGCCAATCACCCCCCCACCCCCCGGACACTTATTATCACTTATTATTATTTATTTAAATCATTTGCTATGTCGCTCTTCCAGGGAGATGCTAAATGCATTTCGTTGTCTCTGTACTGTACACTGACAATGACAATTAAAATTGAATCTGAATCTGAATCTGAATCATATCAGAGTTCCATGTACTGTGTGATCCAATAAACAAAGACCTATCAAAATGTTTTGGCTTTGTTTCGACTTTGTTTCCATTAGTGGGAGACCAGAGGCCATAGCCTCCGAATAAATGGACAAACTGTTAGAAAGGAGATCAAAAGGAATGTCTTTATTCAGAGGGTGGTGAATCTGTGGAATTCATTGCCACAGACGTCTGTGGAGGCCAAGTAATTGTGTCTTTTTAAAGAGGAGATTGACAGATTCTTGAGTAGTATGGGTGTCAAAGGCTACGGGGATAAGACAGGAGCATGGGGTTCAGAGGGAAAGATAGATCAGCCATAATTGACTGGCGGAGTCGACTCAATGGATCGAATGGCCTAATTCTGCTCATATGGCTGGAGACTGGATAGACCCGGCTTGTACTCACTAGAATTTAGAAGATTGAGGGGGGCTCTTATAGAAACTTACAAAATTCTTAAGAGGTTGGACAGGCTAGATGCAGGAAGATTGTTCCCGATGTTGGGGAAGTCCAGGACAAGGGGTCACAGTTTAAGGATAAAGGGGACATCGTTTAGGACCGAGATGAGAAAAACATTTTTCACACAGAGAGTGGTGAATCTCTGGAATTCTCTGCCACAGAAGGTAGTTGAGGCCAGTTCATTGGCTATATTTAAGAGGGAGTTAGATGTGGCCCTTGTGGCTAAAGAGATCAGGGGGTATGGAGAGAAGGCAGGGATGAGATACTGAGTTGCATGATCAGCCATGATCATATAGAATGGAGGTGCAGGCTCGAAGGGCCGAATGACCTACTCCTGCACCTATTTTCTATGTTTCTATGTTTCTATGACCTATGAGTATGACTAATGCATTGAAAACGTTGTTGCCTCTTCATTGCAGTTGTGTGACTGCTATGTCTATGTGCTCAGATTTGTAAATGTTGTGTTCATCATGTTTTGTACGGACTGTGCAGTATTTATCATCTCTACCATACACCACTCAAAGGTCTTTAAATGATGAGAGGGATAGACAGAGTTGACGTGGATAAGCTTTTCCCATTGAGAGTTGGGAAGGTTCAAACAAGAGGTCACGACTTCAGAATTAAGGGACAGAATTTTAGGGGTAACATTGAGGGGGAACTACTTTACTCAGAGAGTGTTGGCTGTGTGGAATGAGCTTCCAGTGAAGGTGGGGGAGGCAGGTTCGATTTTATAATTTAAAAATAAATTGGATAGGTATATGGATGGGAAAGAAATGGAGGGTTATGGTCTGAGTGCAGGTAGATGGGACTAGGATAGAATACGTGTTCGGCACGGACTTGTAGGGCCGAGATGGCCTGTTTCCGTGCTGTAATTGTTATATGGTTATATGGTTATATGGTATCAGTTGCTGTTGTATGACAGGCAAATCCGGCATTCGGGTATTGCTCAGTTGTATCTTCCAACGATGAATGATCACTTAATTTCCAACCAAATGTTTAAAAAAATGATTGCCATGGATAAACATTTTCCCGTGAACAGGAGCTGTTTTGCTGAATGTTGGTGTTGTGACATTGTAAGTGTTGCACTGCGCTGAGTAACAGAAAGACAAACAGAACAGGAACATGTCTTCAGTCCGCTATGTCTACGCCGAACAAGATGCCAAGATAAATTAATCTCATCACCCTGCATGTGTTCCATATCCCTTCATTCTCTGTATATCCATGTGCCTATCTAAAAGGCTCTTAAACACCACTATCGTATCCAAACTAAAATGTATACTTGCTTGTCTCCGCGTTTTGCAAAAACAAAGAACTGCGTATGCTGGTTTATGCCAAAGACAGACACAAATGCTGGAGTAGCTCAGCGGGGCCGGCAGCATCTCTGGAGAAAAAGGATGGGTGACTTTTTGGGTCAGAACCCACCTTCAGAATGAACGTAGAGGTGGGGGGAGGGGGGGAGGGGGGGAACAGCTGGAAGTGAGAAAAGAACAGGGTCATTCAAAGACGGTCACAAAGGACCTCAGGCAGGGTGGTGCCCTGGAAGGCCCATCTTGGCTCGGGAAGGTGTGATCTCAGGAGGGATACAATGTGGTGAACTTATTGAACTGGTTAGACCACTCGGGAAGAGAGAGGGGAGTGAAGGTAGAAGTGATTAAAATGAGAGAATTCAACGTTCATGTCGCTGAGTTGTAAGCTGCCCAAGCGAAATATCAGCAATATCGCCACTTTTATGTTACACCAAATTATGTTCCGTTATACTCTTCTCAGCGGAATACAAACAGAAACTAAATCTGACGTAGACACAAAATGCTGGAGTAACTCAGCGGGACAGGCAGCATCTCTGGAGAGAAGGAATGGGTGATGTTTCAGTCGAGACCCTTCTTGACTGCCTGTCCCACTGAGTTACTGCAGCATTTTGTGTCTATCTTCGATTCAAACCAGCATCTGTAGTTCATTCCTACACACTAAATCTGACCTGCTTGTCCAGCTGTCTTCCACAGGTGACGTATGGATCATTTATTGCACATCATTACTCTACTTGTCTGACTACAAGATTGATTTTGGAGGTGGAAATTTGTGTTCGTTGATGAGCTTGTTAACAGATCTGTGGAGCCGCGAATAGGCATGAATTTAACTTCTCATTTATCCCTTTCTTGTTTAGGGTTATGAGTGTCACAGGCACCAAGGTCGAGTGACAAAGCTTTGTTTTGTATGCTGTCCACACAGATCCGATACATCGTACGTTAATACTATCACATCAAGTCAGGTGCAATAAAAAGAGTAAAGTGGAAGATACAGTGTAGAATATAGTTCTCAGCATTGTAGCATCAGTTCCACGGACAGTCCTGTATCTGCAATGGAGTAGGGATGAATCAGATAGTATCCTAGCTGATGGTTCAGGGGGTTGTTCAAGAAGGAACTGCAGATGCTGATGAGAGGGATAGACAGAGTTGACGTGGATAAGCTTTTCCCACTGAGAGTAGGGAAGTTTCAAACAAGGAGACATGACTTGAGAATTAAGGGACAGACGTTTAGAGGTAACATGAGGGGGAACTTCTTTACTCAGAAAGTGGTAGCTGTGTGGAATTAGCTTCCAGTGAAGGTGGTGGAGGCAGGTTCCATTTTATCATTTAAAAATAAATTGGATAGTTATATGGACGGGAAAGGAATGGAGGGTTATTGTCTGAGCGCAGGTAGATGGGACTAGGGGAGAATACGTGTTCGGCATGGACTAGAAGGGTCGAGATGGCCTGTTTCCGTGCTGTCATTGTTATATGGTTATATGCTTATTGCATTGCAATTCTCCAGGGGAACAATTGGAGAAAATTATGAATTTAAAGACATTTATCAAGTCCCCCCTTAACCTTCTGCGCTCCAAAGAATAAAGCCCTAACTTGTTCAACCTTTCTCTGTAACTTAGTTGCTGAAATCCAGGCAACATTCTAGTAAATTTCCTCTGTACTCTCTCTATTTTGTTGACATCCTTCCTATAATTAGGCGACCAAAATTGTACACCATACTCCAGAATTGGCCTCACCAATGCCTTGTACAATTTTAACATTGCATCCCAACTTCTATACTCAATGCTCTGATTTATAAAGGCTAGCACACCAAAAGCTTTCTTTACCACCCTATCTACATGAGATTCCACTTACAGGGAACTGTGCACAGTTATTCCCAGATCTCTCTGTTCAACTGCATTCTTTAATTCCCTACCATTTACCATGAACGTCCTATTTTGATTTGTCCTGCCAAGATGCACTGTTTCGCAAATCATATGCCCGCAACTATTGGCGTTGCAGCGCGCTCTAGATGAGAGTGTAAACTGGCTCATCAGCGCAACTCAACATTGCTGCAGAATCAGTTGCTGCCCAACATTTATTACCCAACAGAAATAACCAAACCTGGCTACCTTTTGCCACAGCCGAGTTGCCCACACAGTGAATTAGTGGTGAACCCTGCAATAAATACTGACGTTAATACCTCGTGTGGAGAAACGTGCATATATTGGACCATTAGTCATTGAGTCACACAGCAAGGAAATAGGCCGAGAAACAGTCTGTGTGTATGCTGTCCAATTATTAAATCCCATCTACCAGCACTTAGTCTGCAGAATATTATGCCCTGGCACTATCTTTTTTAAGGAAGGCGAAACTTACCTTCGACTCGGGGCAGAGACAGAATTCGCGACCGATCCGTCGCATCAAGTGGCTCTCAAAGGTGAACAATGATCAGATCATCCATTCTGTGCACTTCGTCAGAACAACAATGAATGTATTGACACAGACATCGAGACTTCTGCGAGGCCGATGCAGGATAGATATTGAGTGAATTACAGCCCGTATGTGGATGATCACATTAGGATCATCGTTCAGAATAAGAATTCACCTTGGAGTGACTGAAGTCAGAAGTAGACTATTCTCGCAGATATATCTGAATCTACAGTATTATCTACCCCAGAAACAAGCATGACCATTAATGAAATGTAAACAGGGTTGGGGCGAAGGTATTTGTGGCAAATAGGGCAATGAACATTGTTGAGACCTGAGTGGAAATGAATATGGAATCAAAAACAATTTGCAATTATGATATTGAATTGTCAAACAGACTTGATCTTGGCATTGTGCGTGTGACCGTGTGTACCTGTGTCTGCTGGGAGAAGAATGGTTGTTATCTCCAAACCACGGGACCACGGAATCTGTTCTTCCTATGTCACTGCTTCCATGGCTCCTATTCCCACGGACCTCAGTCAGTGAGGATAGGGGACAGCATCTCCTCCATAATCACTCTCGACATCGGTGGCCTGCAAGGATGCGTTCTTGGTCTCCAACTATACTCCCTGTACACTCTCGACTGTAGGGACACATTTGGCTTTAATTACATCTACAGGTTTGCTCACAGCCCTATTGTGCTGGGTCACATGGAGAATAATGACAATATGGAATACAGGAGGTAGATAGAGAAGTAAGATACATAGTGCCAGGACAATAATGTTTACCTCAATGTCAACAGGATGATGAAGTTAGTTATTGACTTCAGGAAGCATGGTGCAGGGCATGCCCAATCTGCATCAATGGTGCAGAAGTGGAAATGGTTGACAGCTCCCGCTTTGTGTTAATACTATCAAAGGTCTGTCGTGGATCATAGATGCAATAATCCAGAAGGCGATGTGACAGATAAATGTCGGCATGTCTCCAGTGACTCTTCCAAACTTCGATAGATGCAGCACGGACAGCATAATGTAGGGCATCATTGTTATGAGAAAAGCTCGGCTTGAGAACGCAAGCAATTACAGAGATTTATAGATGTAGCCACGTCCACCACACAGACCAGACTTCACACCACCGATTCCATCTATACTTTACGCTGCCTCGAAAATCAGCCAATATCATCAAAGGCCTGTTTCACCTCGACCATTCCTTGTTCTCCCTGCTCCAGTCCGCAGGAACTGCACACAGGTGGAAGCGCGCACCACTAGTAGCTTCTTCCCGTCCGTTATCGGGATTATTAATGGTCCTTCCATAAACTATGGTGCTGTTGGATTCACATGTCCCCATTGAGGACATTGGACCTAGTCTCTGGAGCTGATGTGCTACATTGCTGAAACTATATTCTGTACACTGTATCTTCTCATTTGCTCTATCAGTTATACGTGAGTTTGAAATGATTGTACCTATGCATGGCATATCTGGTTGCCTGGATAACATGCAAAACACAGTTTATTTCCCACTCTATCTCGGTATATTTCACAATAATAATCCTAATCCTAAATCTGTTGCTGAAACCTAATGTGCCTCGCATGTTAATTGTTTACAACTCCGCCAAGGCAGTGGGAGGTCTCAAAGGTGAGATAAGTATTGCATCATCTGTGGCTCTAGCTGTACACTTCAGAACAGGTAAATAATAATTTCTGCATCTGCTTGAATGAATATTTTGTGTTTATACAAAAAGCTCGAATTGTACATCTGTGAATGTCCGTTTCTTAGGACAAAGATAGATCGGAATTACGCAATGCGCTTTGCGCAGATGTTGTTCATTCTTACACATTTACGGTGAAATCAGGGTTTGATGAAAATCCAGAACGATATTCAGCATGATATTCCGTATCTCTAATTATAGTGTACATTCAGTTTCTTCATATTTGCTCTATCTATTGTACAAGTTTGAGCTGTTTGCATCCACATATGATATATGTGAAACGTTTGGATTGCATGCAATACAACGATTTATAACCATATAACCATATAACCGTATAACAATTACAGCACGGAAACAGGCCATCTCGGCCTTACAACTCCGTGCCGAACAACTTTTTTCCCTTAGTCCCACCTGCCTGCACTCATACCATAACACTCCATTCCCTTCTCATCCATATGCCTATCCAATTTATTTTTAAATGATACCAACGAACCTGCCTCCACCACTTCCACTGGAAGTTCATTCCACACCGCTACCACTCTCTGAGTAAAGAAGTTCCCCCACATGTTACCCCTAAACTTCTGTCCCTTGATTCTGAAATCACGTCCTCTTGTTTGAATCTTCCCTATTCTCAAAGGGAAAAGCTGGTCCACATCAACTCTGTCTATCCCTCTCATCATTTTAAAGACCTCTATCAAGTCCCCCCTTAACCTTCTGCGCTCCAGAGAATAAAGACCTAACTTATTCAACCTTTCTCTGTAACTTAGTTGTTGAAACCCAGGCAACATTCTAGTAAATTCAAAAGTGTCAGTACTTCTTTTACTTTGAAACTCATAGTATCCATAGCTACTCTACTAGTTTCCCTTTACACTGCACCCAAGTATCCATGACAGTCATAGACCACACCAAAGCTGGCCAAACATATTGATCTGAGGTGAGTAACAACCATGACCAGTTCGGACTATGACGGAGACTGGAGACGATGAAGATTGTGGACCATGTTGATAAACAAGAGAAGGTGTTGATTGGTTTTAAACAACAGATGGACTGTTGGACAAGTGTAAAGAGAAGGTGACGAGAGGGGATAGGATGAATAAATTGCTGATAATGTTCAGGAGACTGAAGTCATTGCCGAGCTTCTGAGACAGGGAATGAAGACAGGATGTACTAAGAAGAATATTTCCTTTATAAAGGGTTAGTTTAACATCGGTAGTGGGGAAACTGCTAGAATCAGTTATTAAAGACGGGATAGCAGCACATTTGGAAAGTGGTGAAATCATTGGACAAAGTCAGCATGGATTTGTGAAATGTAAATCATGTCTGACGAATCTTATAGAATTTTTCGAGGATGTAGCTAGTAGAGTGGACAAGGGAGAACCAGTGGATGTGTTATATTTGGACTTTCAGAAGGCTTTCGATAGATTAGATTAGATTAGATTCGATTATATTCGATTTATTGTCATTCAGACCTTTCGGTCTGAACGAAATTTTGTTTCATAGAAACATAGATAGAAACATAGAAATTAGGTGCAGGAGTAGGCCATTCGGCCCTTCGAGCCTGCACCGCCATTCAATATGATCATGGCTGATCATCCAACTCAGTATCCCGTACCTGCCTTCTCTCCATACCCACTGATCCCCTTAGCCGCAAGGGCCACGTCTAACTCCCTCTTAAATATAGCCAATGAACTGGCCTCGACTACCCTCTGTGGCAGGGAGTTCCAGAGATTCACCACTCTCTGTGTGAAAAAAGTTCTTCTCGTCTCGGTTTTAAAGGATTTCCCCCTTATCCTTAAGCTGTGACCCCTTGTCCTGGACTTCCCCAACATCGGGAGCAATCTTCCTGCATCTAGCCTGTCCAACCCCTTAAGAATTTTGTAAGTTTCTATAAGATCCCCTCTCAATCTCCTAAATTCTAGAGAGTATAAACCAAGTCTATCCAGTCTTTCTTCATAAGACAGTCCTGACATCCCAGGAATCAGTCTGGTGAACCTTCTCTGCACTCCCTCTATGGCAATAATGTCCTTCCTCAGATTTGGAGACCAAAACTGTACGCAATACTCCAGTTGTGGTCTCACCAAGACCCTGTACAACTGCAGTAGAACCTCCCTGCTCCTATACTCAAATCCTTTTGCTATGAAAGCTAACATACCATTCGCTTCCTTCACTGCCTGCTGCACCTGCATGCCCACTTTCAATTCAGATTCAGATTCAGATTCAATTTTAATTGTCATTGTCAGTGTACAGTACAGAGACAACGAAATGCATTTAGCATTTGACTGGTGTACCATGACACCCAGGTCTCGCTGCATCTCCCCTTTCCCTGCAGTCATACATATAATTTAAAACATGACAAAAACACACAATCAACACAAATTTAACATCCACCACAGTGAGTTCACCAAACACCTCCTCACTGTGGTGGAAGGCGAAAATCTTAAAGTCTCTGTCTCTTCCCTCTTTGTTCTCCCTCTGCGCCGAGGCGACGGTTTAAATCCGCGGGTGGTCGCTGCCTCCGCAACAGCTCCAGGGCAGAGTCGGGTCTCCGCCGCTGCTGCCGCCGCCGCTACAGCTTCGGCGCCGAGCCGGGTCTCCGCTGCCGCTGCTGCCGCCGCCACAGCTCCTGGGCCGAGTCAGGTCACCGCTGCTGCTGCTGCCGCCGCCACAGCTCCAGGGCCGAGCCGGGTCTCCGCTGCTGCCGCCGCCGCTACAGCTTCGGTGCCGAGTCAGGTCTCCGCTACTGCTGCTGTTGCTGCTACAGACCGATGCCGCCAGCTCCGCCATTAGGCCTCGGCGCAGACGGAGACGGGGAATACGACCGAAGAAAAAAGGTCCCACATAAGAGATTAGTATACAAACTTAAAGCACACGGTATTGGGGGTTCAGTATTGATGTGGATAGAGAGCTGGCTGGCTGGCAGACAGGAAGCAAAGAGTAGGAGTAAACGGGTCCTTTTCAGAATGGCAGGCAGTGACTAGTGGGGTACCACAAGGCTCAGTGCTTGGACCCCAGCTATTTACAATATATATTAATGATTTGGACGAGGGAATTTAATGCAACATCCCCAAGTTTGCGTTTGACACGAAGCTGGGGGCAGTGTTAGCTGTGAGGAGAATGCTAGGAGGGTGCAAGGTGACTTGGATAGGCTGGGTGAGTGGGAAAATGCATGGCAGATGCAGTATAATGTGGATAAATATTAAGTTATCCACTTTGGTTGTAAAAACAGGAAAGTAGAGTATTATGTGAATGGTGGCCGATTAGGGAAAGGTGAGATGCATCGAGACCTGGGTGTCATGGTACACCAGTCACTATGGAGGTGCAGCAGGCAGTGAAGAAAGCGAATGGTATGTTAGCATTCATTGCAAAAGGATTTGAGTATAGGAGCAGGGAGGTTCTACCGCAGTTGCACAGGGTCTTGGTGAGACCACACCTGGAGTATTGCGTACAGCTTTGGTCTCATAATCTGAGGAAATAAACTCTTGCCATAGAGGAAGTACAGAGAAGGTTCACCAGACTGATTCCTGGGATGTCAGGACTTTCATATGAAGAAAGACTGGATAGACTCGGCTTGAACTCGCTTGATTTTAAAGATTGAGGGGGGATCTTATAGAAACTTACAAAATTCTTAAGTGGTTCGACAGGCTAGATGCAGGAAGGTTGTTCCCGATGTTGGGGAAGTCCAGAACAAGGGGTCACAGTTTAAGGATAAGGGAGAAATCTTTTAGGACCGAGATGAGAAAAACATTTTTCCACACAGAGAGTGGTGAATCTCTGGAATTCTCGGCCACAGAAGGCAGTTGAGGCCAGTTAATTGGCTATATTTAAGAGGGAGTTAGATGTGGCCCTTGTGGCTAAAGGGATCCGGGGTTTTGGAGAGACGGAAGGTACAGGATACTGAGTTGGATGATCAGCCATGGTCATATTGAATGGCGGTGCAGGCTCGAAGAGCCCAATGGCCTACCCCTACACCTATTTTCTATGTTTCTATTGTTCTAAGAGACAGGGAGGCATACAATGTGCAAAGAGGCCATTCCACCCAGTTTGCCCCTGCTGTGCAACAAGCATAATCGGCGCTAGGCACACCTATCAGATTAAGGCAAAGCCCCTCCAAACCCAAATTATCTATGTACATCTCTAAATGTGTCTTAAACATTGTCATAGCACTCGCCTCATCTATCTCATCAGCAGCTCGATCTTCACACCTACCATGCTCTGGTTAAATAATTTGCCGCTCAGGTTCCTATTCAATCTCTCACCCCTCACCTTGAAACATGCCCTCTGGTTTAATCCCTGACTCTGTTTAAAAGTCGGTGCATATAACCTATTTATTCCTCTCATGATCTTGTACACCTCTATAATATCACCCCTCATCCTCCTGCGCTCCATTACATAAAGTCCTATCCTCCTCAACCTCTCCACACAGCTCAGGCACTCGAGTTCTTTCTACATCCTAGTCATCCTCTTCTCTACCCTTCAAGGCTTGACACTATCTTTCCTCCAAGAGGATGACCAAAACTGAACACCATACTCTGTGAGGCCTCACCAATATCTTCTCGAACTGTAATATGTCCTCCCGACATCTATATTCAACACTGATTGGTGATGGCCGATGTGCCAAAAGCCTTGACCACACTTTCTACATGTGACGCCACTTTCAAGGAGCTATGTACCTGCACTGTTGGATTCCTCTCCACTACAACACTCACCAGAGACCTGCAATACACTCTACAAGTCATGCGTTGGTGTGATGTCTGTAAATGCAAAGCTTCACTATTCTCTACATTCTTCTTCTTCTTCTTTCGTGTGGCATGCACAGCCTAAAGTTGTAGGACAACTTGTTCTATTTGATCTTCTGTTTGTGCACGTCGAGTTGATTGCATTAGTCGAAACAGGGCAGACCACGTGAAGGTTGCAATCTTCCACCCCATTCTCTACATTCAACACCATCAACAATTGCTCAACCCACCTGTTCACATGATCAAGGTCCTACTTATATTCTGAACAACTATCATCGCTATCTACCATATCACCACCCTTAGTGACATCAGTAGACTTCCAAATTATATTTTGTATGTTCTCATCAAAATCATTGATATAGATGACAAACATCACCGAAACCTGAAGTGTGTAAGAATCACAGAATCATAGAAAATAGGTGCAGGAGTAGGACATTCGGCCATTCTAGCCAGCGCCGCCATTCAATATGATCATGTTTAATCATCCAAAAATCAGTACCCAGTTCTTGCCTTCTCCCCATACCCTTTGATTCCGTTAGCCCTAAGATCTTCCACATTGGAGACATGCTGAATTTCCTCAGGTTCCTGTTGGTGTGCTTTATTGGCTGTCGCTTCAATATGACCAGTCCATGACAAGGCATTGGTAATATTAATGCCAAGCAACTTCAAGTTGTCAAACATTTCCACTTTGGCCCCATTGATGCAGATTAAAGGCAGGATACTCTATCCAGATTCCTGAACACAATAACTAGAGCCTTCGTGTTGCTGGCATTGAGCGAGAGGGTGATCTCCTGACACCCAGCGTGTTGCTGGCATTGAGCGAGAGAGTGATCTCCTGACACCCACCGTGTTGCTGGCATTGAGCGAGAGAGTGATCTCCTGACACCCACCGTGTTGCTGGCAATAAGTGAGAGAGTGATCTCCTGACACCCACCGTGTTGCTGGCATTGGGTGCGAGAGTGATCTCCTGACACCCAGCGTGTTGCTGGCATTGGGTGAGAGAGTGATCTCCTGACACCCACCGTGTTGCTGGCATTAAGTGAGAGAGTGATCTCCTGACACCCACCGTGTTGCTAAGCTCCCCGTCTTCCTCTTGTGTTCCGTCTTGTCCTTGTTCATGATCCTCTCACCACAGAGTTGTCACCTGCAGACTTGTAGATGTGGTTAAAGCCGCATTTGGGCGCACAGTCCTGAGTGTATCGTGAGGAGTGTAGGGAACTGCATCCGAGCCAGTTGCTCAACACAGGTTCACTCTCAGGATGGCCGATCTTACGCCTGTCACAGTAACCGTTGGTACAGGTACACCCTGGACTGAAGGAGCGGGGGACATTCCTCCAGACAGGAATCCATCTCATTACCTCGTGTCACCAGCTTGGTCCGGAATTCCCACTTGATATCCTTAATGACTCTGCGCCGGTCATTGATAGATTTCCTGTGTGCACGGCACAGTTTGACTTTAACGCTGTAGACTTGTTCGGCACGTTGGCGCAGCGGTAGAGTTGATGCCTTACAGCGCCAGGGACCCGGGTTCGATCCTGACTACGGATGCTGTCCGTACGGAGAATGTACATTCTCCCCGTGACCTGCGTGAGGCTTATCCGTGCGCCCCGGTTTCCTCCCACGCTCCAAATGCGTACACGTGTGTAAGTTAATTGGTTTCATATCATTGTAAATTGTCCCTAGTGTACATCGGATAATGTTCATGTACGGGGATCGCAGGTCAGCGCTGACTCTGTGGGCCGAAGGGCCTGTTTCCGGGCTGTATGTCTAATCTAAACGATAGTAAACTTGGGCTTCACCTGGGAGTGGAGCTCACGGTTCAGCCATGGTTTCCGTTTGATGAATAAACCTATCGCATTATGTGGTGCACAGTCCTCTCCATACTTGCGGATGGAGTCTGTGACAACGATGGCATATTCATCCAGCTTAGTTGCAGCGTCCATGACTAGATGTGATGTGGTAGCAAAAACAGGAAGGCAGATTACTATCTAAATGGCGTCAAGTTGGGGAAAGGGGAAGTACAACGGGATCTGGGGGGTCCGTGTACATCAGTCTATGAAAGTAAGCATGCAGGTACAGCAGGCAGAGAAGAAAGCGAATGGCATGTTGGCATTTATAACAAGAGGAATCGAATATAGGAGCATAGAGGTCTACAATTGTACATCGCCCTAGTGAGACCACACCTGGAGTATTGTGTGCAGTTTTGGTCCTTAATTTGAGGAAGAACATTCTTGCTATTGAGGGAGCCCAGCGTAGGTTCACCAGGTCAATTCCAGGGATGGCAGGACTGTCATATGCTGAGAGAATGGTGCGGCTGGGCGAGGGGTTCAGAACGAGGGGGCACAGTTTAATATAAGATGTAAGCCATTTTAAACGGAGACGAGGAAACACTTTTTTCTCACAGAGAGTGGTGAATCTGAGGAATTTTCTGCCTCAGTGGTCGGTGGAGGCGGGTTCTCTGGATATTCTCAAGAGAGAGCTAGATAGGGCTCTTAAAGATAGCGGAGTCCGGGGATATGGGTAGAAGGCAGGAACGGGGTATTGATCACATTGAATGGCGGTGCTGGATCTAAGGGCCGAATGGCCCGCTCCTGCACCTATTTTCTATGTTTCTACGATTGTAGTGTAAGTATACTAGACTTCACCGAGGCTTGTACAAATAGTCGCAACGCTTCTGCCGCCAACGTGTATTTAAATTTTCAAAGTAATTTTTGGTACAGTGTTTTATCTTGAACTTAACGGCCCGTTGTCCTGGCAGCGGCACTCGGATTGTGTTGTATGTGTTGATCTGACCTGTGTACTTGTGTGTATTAACCAGCGTCTGCAGTTCTGTGTTCCCAGCATCTGGTAATGTGCTGTGCTGCTCCCTGCTCCCTGTGTTCTGCAGCTCACTGTATAACTCGCTCTGTTCTGGAGCTCGCTGTATAACTCGGTTCTGGAGCTCGCTGTATAACTCGCTCTGTTCTGGAGCTCACTGTATAACTCGCTCTGTTCTGGAGCTCACTGTATAACTCGCTCTGTTCTGGAGCTCACTGTATAACTCGCTCTGTTCTGGAGCTCATTGTATAACTCGCTCTGTTCTGGAGCTCGCTGTATAACTCGCTCTGTTCTGGAGCTCGCTGTATAACTCGCTCTGTTCTGGAGCTCACTGTATAACTCGCTGTGTTCTGCAGCTCACTGTATAACTCGCTCTGTTCTGGAGCTCACTGTATAACTCGCTCTGTTCTGCAGCTCACTGTATAACTCGCTCTGTTCTGGAGCTCACTGTATAACTCGCTCTGTTCTGCAGCTCGCTGTATAACTCGCTCTGTTCTGGAGCTCACTGTATAACTCGCTCTGTTCTGCATCTCGCTGTATAACTCGCTCTGTTGTGATCCCAGATGTACTCCGCTCTCGCCCACACGCTCTAGCTGAAGCGGCGGTTGCCAATAGAGACGGGGAGCAGCGGCGGGATGCTGGGAGGGTCGCTGCATGGTTTCCTTTGTGTGGAAATCAGACTGCGGTGTTGTTTACCTGCTGCTGCAAGTCCCGCCCAAAGCAGCGATTGCCATTGGAACTGCGGCACACTGATTCACAGTCCGGAGCGGTGACAATGTGTCCGCCACTTATTGCCCAGTGTGTGGGCAGTGATGGTTTGTGGAGATGCCCCACTAGATAAACTTGTGTCCGTTGTATCGCTGTTCCTCCGGAACTCACAGAGGACTGAGTCCCTTTGTTCTCCCCTCTGTGGCCGACGTCTGGGCGCCGGGGACTCGGGCTAGAAGACACAATGTCGATCCGCTATCGCTCGTTTTATCTTGGACGGAGCTCACTGCGAATTCCCTGGTTTAATTTCAAATTCATCATTTTTACTGGCGATTGGACGATGGTTCCGTTGGCTCGGCTGATGGATCCTTGTTGTGTTGAGGGTCTGAGTCTCGGGCTACAGGAGACACCGAGAATTCCGTCATTCTCCCTGGAACACTGGTCGGAATCGCCACAGTTGGTCGGACAACTGAAGCAGAAATGCATTTGTTGAGGTACCCCTCTCTCCTTCTGCCCCCTCTTCCTCTCACTCTGCTCCTCCCTCCCTCTCTGCCCCTCCCTCTCCCTCTCTCTCTGCCTTCCCTCTGCCCCTTCCTCCCTCTGCCCCTTCCCGCTGCCCATCCCTCTGCCCCTCCATCGCCCGCCTCCACAATCCTTCCCTCTGCTCCAACCTCCCGCTCCGTGTTCCCTTTCGGCTCCCCCTCTCCGTTACCCCCTCCTCCGCCCCACCCCTCCCTGTCTACCTGCAACAACCACTCACCCTCTCATTCCCTCCCAGCCTCCTTCACCCCTCCCCTGCCCTCCCCCTCTCCCCCTCTTTTTCCTTTCTTTTTGTCTCCTCTAAAACCCCCCCCACGCAAATCTGCGCTCCCATCACTATCCCCTTCCCCTTCCCCTCCCCATTCTCCCCCTCCCCTTCCCCCTCCACTTCCTCCCCACCCTTGCTTACCTCCTCTTCCCCCTCCAACTTCCCCTCCACCCTTCCTCTGCCCCCCTTCCACACACCTCCCCCTTTCTCTCCCCACCTCCTTATCCCATTCTCCCTCCCAGGTCTCCCTGTCCCTTCATCACAATCCTACACTCACCTCCCTTCCTCCCCTCCGCCTCATTCTCCCCCTCCCCGCCTTCCTCATCCCCCCTTCCGCCCTTATACACCCCCTCCCCTTCTTCACCTTCCCCATCTCCCTCCCCACTCTAACCTCCTTCCCCCCCGCCCACCCGATTCTCCACTCTCCCCCTTACCCTTCCTCACCCCCTTCCTCATCCGCCACCATTTTCCTCTGAGCCTCCCACTTCCTCCCGCCCGCCCTCTTCCTTTCACCCCATCGACCTCCCTCTCACGTCCCCGTCATCTCGCCCACCCCCTCCCCATTCAGCCACCTCCCCATGCACTCCCTCAACCGCTCCCCTCCCCCTCTCCTTCACTTCCTCTCCTTCTCTCGTCCTTCATTTCCTCGGTCCCCCTTCCCCACCACCTCCCACCCCCCACCATCTCACCTTTTCCCCTAGCTCCCCTCCCTCTTCCCCATCATCACTCCTCCGCATCCACATATTCCCCTCCCTCTCATTCTCCCCCCTCCCCCGCTCGCTCCCCCGCCCCCTCCACCATTTCCGGTTCCCCTTTCCTCCCTCTTCTCCCCTTCTTCTCTTTCCATGCCGTGCCTCAACTTCCTTACCCCTCCCACGTCTAACCCCCCCCTTTCCTCTCCAACTTCACTTACCTCTCCCCATCCCTCTTCCTCTTCCCCTCCCTCTCTCCTTCATTTACCACTTCCTCTACCCCTTCTTCCCCCTCCTCAAGCACCTTTCTCCCACGTCCTCGCCCCTTCATCTCACCTCCTCTCCCCGTCCTCTCCGCCTTATCCCCCCTCATCTGCCCCCCCTCTTCCACCTCCTCCCCCCTCATCACCCACCTCCTCCCCTTCCTCCCTCTGCCTCCTCTCCACTGTCTCTCCCCTCCTCTCTACCTCCCCTCTCCCTGCACTTTCCATCCTCTCAGCCCACTCTACCCTTTCCTCTCATCTCCTCTCCCCCTCACTACCCCCTCCCTCCCTCCTCTCTCTCCCTACTTCCCCCTTCCTTCCCCCTCCTCTGCCCCTCCGCTCAACCCCCTCTGTCCCTCTCTCTACCCTCTCAGCCCATCCTCTCTTCCCCGCCTCTCTCCCTCCCCTCTCCCTCCTCTCTCTCCTTCCTCTCCCCTTCCTCTCCCACTCCACTCCCCATCTCGCCCACTCTTCACTTCCTCTTTCCCCTTTCTCTCCACCCATCTCCTCCCCTCTCCCACCTCTCACCCCCTCCTCTCCCATTTCTCTCACTGCTCTCTCCCCCTCCTCTCTTCCCCTCTTCCCCCTCACTCCATCCTCTGCCCCCAATCACCCCTTTCCTCTCTCCCTTCCTCTCCCCTCCCCTCCCACTCATCTTTCCACCTCCGCTCTCCCCCCTCTCTTCCCCCTCTCTCCCTTCCTCTTCCCCGCCTCTCTCGCTCCTCTCCCCCTCCTCTCACGCCTCTCTCCCCCTCTTCCTCCTCTCCCTCCCCCTCTCTCCCTCTCCTCTCTCTCCCTCTCTCCCCCTCATCAACTCTCCTCTATCTCCCCTTCCTTTCCCCATCCTCTTACCCCTCTATCCATACTATGTCCCTCCTCTCAACCCCTCTCTCCCCCTCCTCTAACCCCCTCTCCTTCCCCCTCTCTCCCCCTCCTCTCCCCCTCTCTCGCCTTCTCCCCTCTTCGCTCCTCTCTCTCCTCTCTCTCCCTCTCCTCTCTCTCCTCTCTGTCCCTCTCCTCTCTCTCCCCTCTCTACCCCTCATCATCCCTCCCCTATCTCCCCTTTCTTCATTCATCCTCTTCCCCCTCTATCCATACTCTCTCCCTCCTTCTCCACACTCTCTCGCCCCCTCCTCTCATTCCCCTCTCTTCCCTCTTTCCGTCCCCCCCCACTCTCCCATGTCCTCTCTCCCATCCTCTCCCCTCCCCCCACTCCTCTCTCTCCTCTCACACCCTCTCCTCTCACCACCTCTCTCCCGCATCTCTCCCCTTCCTCTTCCCCGCCTCTCTCCATCCTCTCCCGCTCCTCTCCCCCTCTATCCCCCTCCTCTCTCCTTCTCTCTCCTTCCGCTCTCTCTCCCCTCTCTCCCCCTCATCATCTCCCCTTCTCTTCCCCATCCTTCCTCCCCCCTATTCACTTCCCCCCTCCCTCCTCTCCCCCTACTCTCCCCTTTCCTCGCTCCTTCCCTCTCCCACTCCGCTCTCCCCCTCTCAGCCTCCTCTCTTTCCCCTCCCCCTCAATCCCTCTTCTCTCCCCATATTCTCTTCCCCTCCCCACCCCGACCTCTCTCCCTCTCCTCACCCGCCTCTCCTCTCCCCCCTCAGCCCTCTCTCCCTACTCTCTCCCCATCCTCTCGTCTCCCTCTGTCCCATTCCTCTCCCCTCTTCTACCAGCTCCTCTCCCCCTACTCCGCACCTTCCTTTCTCCATCTCCCCCCTCCTCCCGCACCTCCCCCTTTAACCTTCCCCTCTCTCGACACCTCCAACTTAATTTTCCACTCTCCTGTCATCTCCCTCTCATACCTCACCACCTCTGTCCTTCCCTCACCCTCTCTCCCCCCTTTCACCTTCCCGCACTCACCCAATCTTGCTGCCTCCCCCCTCTCCACCCCTCACCTTCGTTCACTCTTCCCCCTTCCCCCTACCCTTTGTTCACTCACCCTCCCGTTCTCCATTTTCCGCCCACCCCAGCCTTTCACTCCCCTCCCCACACCCCACCTTCCTCTCCTCATCTTCGACTGCCTCTCTGCCTCCCTCCATCCCTCATCATTCCCTCTGACGCTCCCATTAACTGTGGCCCTCCTTTCCCTCTAGCTCCACTTCCTCTCCCCCATCCCCCTTTCCCACTCCCGCATTCTCTCCCCACCACCTCTTCTCCTTTCTCTCCTTCTTCCTCTCCCCTCCCATGTTCTACCCCCTTCCTCTTCCCCTCCCTCCTCTCCCTTCCTCACATTCCTCCCCCTTCTCTGCCCACACCTCTCCCCACTCCTCTCCCCTTCATCTCTTGCTTTCTATCCCCATCCTCTCCCCTTCATCTCTTGCTTTCTATCCCCATCCTCTCCCCTCCTCTTCCCCCTCCCCCCCCCCCCCCTCTCCCCCCCCTCATCCCTTCTTCCCCTCCTCCCCTTTTCCCTCCCCATTCTCTCCCCTCCTCTCACCCTCCTCTACCACCTCCTCAACCACTCCTCACCCCCTCCGCCCCAACCACCCCCTCCTCTCCCCTCTTCTACCCCTCCTCTCACCCTCATCCCCCCCACCACCCCCTCCTGTCCCCTCCTCTCCCCCTCCTCTCCTCCTCCTGTCCCCTCCTCTCCCCCTCCTCACCGCCTCCTGTCACCCTCCTGTCGCCCTCCTCTCGCCCTCCTCTCCCCTCCAGTACCCCTGCTCTCCCCCTCATCACCCCCTCCGCCCCAACCACACCCTCCTCTCCCCTCATCTACCCCTCCTCTCCCCTCATCTACCCCTCATCACCCCCTCCACCCCCACCACCCCCTCCTGTCACACTCCTTTCCCCCTCCTGTCACCCTCCTCTCCCCTCTCCTCCTCTCCTCTCCTCTTCCCATCCTCTCACCGCTTTTCCTCTTCCTCCCACCAGCCTCGATCCCTCCTCTCACCCTTCACTCCCCCTTCTCATTCGTCTCCCTCATCCCCTGCCGAAACCCTCCTTCTTCATCGTCCCGTCTCCCTCCCTACCCCTCTTTCTACCTCACCTACCCCCCCCCCCCCCCCCTCACCACCTTCTTTATTCAACCACCCCGTCTGGACTCTCCCCTTCACCTCCCGCACGCTCTCCCTCACCCCAGGCCCTCCCCGGCCTCACCCACTCCCCACCGTCTCCCCCCTTACACTCTTCCCCCTCCTCTCTCCCTCCTCTCCCCTTCGTCTCGACTCCTCTCCCCCTCCTCATCCCCCTCCTCATCCCCCACCTCTCTCCCCCTCCGCCCCCCTCCTCGCCCCCTCCACTTCCGCCTCCTTCCCCCTTCCTCGCGACTCCTCTCCCCTGCCTCTACCCTTCTACTCCACACTCCGCCCCTCCTCCTCTCCCCGTCCCTCCTTCTCTCAACTCCTCTCACCCTCCTCCCCCTCCTCTCTCTCCCATCCTCCCCCTATCCTCTCATCCGCTCTCCCCCTCTCTCCACCTCTCGACTCCTCTCCCCCGCCTCTTCCCTTCCACTCCACCTTGCTCTCCTACTCCTCTCCCCGTCTCCCCGTCTCCCCCTTTCCTCTCGACTCCTCCCCCCTCCTCTCTATCCCCTACTCCCCCTCCTCTCCACATCCTGTCTCCCCTCTCCCGTCCCCTCCTTCCTCAACCACCCCCTTTCCCCCATCCTCTCCCCTCCAACACTCCACTCCCCCTCCCCTTCCACCCCCTCTCCCCTTCATCTCCCACTCCCCTATCCGCCCCCCTCCTCTTACCTCCACTCTCCCTCCTCTCCCCCTGCTCTTCCCCCTCCTTCCCTCTCCAACCCCCTTCCCCAATCTCTTTCACCTCCTCACACCCTCCCCTCTCCTTCCTCTCCCCCCTCCTCACCCCTTCCTCATCCCCCTCTTCTCCCCATCTTTTCCCTCCTCTCCCCTTCCTCTTCGCCTCCAATCTCCTTTTCTCTCCCCCTCCTCCCCCCTCCTTCGACTCCCCCACCCGTCCCTCTACCATTCACCCTCCCCTTCCCTTCCCCTCCCATCCTCATCCACCCCCCTCGCCTCCCTATGCTTCCCCCTCAACCTCACCTTCCGCTTCGCCCTCTCTCACCCACTTTTCTCCACTACCTCCGCCTTCCCCTCGGCTTCCCCTCACCCTCACCCTCCATTTCCCCCCTACACTCCCCCACCACTCCCCTCCCCTCCCCTCCCCTTCCAACCCCTCCCCTCCCCGTTCCTCATCACCCACCCATATTCCCCTCCTCTACCTCTCTCATTAGCCTCCTTCTCTCCCCCTCTCCTCCCCTACCCTCACCCAACCTTCCCCATCAACTTCTCCTCAACCTCACCCTCCCTTTTTCCTCCTCCCCCTCGCCATTTCTCACCCCCTCCCCCTCCCCTTCCATCTCCCCCGCAAACTCGCCCTCAACCCCCCCTCCCCCTCCACCTCCGAACCCCCTACCGCCGGACCCATTCCCTTCTCCCTCCCCTTCATCCTCCTTACCTTCCCCCTCCCATATTCTACCCCCTCACACTCCCCTACCCCCTCATCATCCTCCTCCATCTCATCCACCCCCTCTTCATCCGCCTCATTCCCACTCCCCTTCGCCCTCAACCCCCCCTTACCTCTCTACCTTTCCTTCCCTCTCCTCCATTCCGTCTCCTCCCCACCAACTTCCCCCTCCCCCGCAGCCCCCCACTCCCCCCTCATACTCCCCATCCCCACACTCCCCCTCCCCCTTCCCCCTTCCCCCTCCTCCTTCCCCTTCCTCATCATCTGCCTACCCCCTCCACCCCTTCAACCTCCGTTTCTTCTTCTTCCCCTCCTCCTCCCCATCACCCACACCTTCCTCTCCTCTCCACTTCCCCTCAACCCCTCATCCTTCCCCTTCCCCCACCCTCACCCCTTCTCTCACAACCTCCGACTCCCGCAGACTTCTTTATATTCCCTAAAGTAATCCTAGTTGGTTCCTGTTGCAGTGAAAGTAGTTTAGTGTTCATGACACTTGTTTTAAGTGTCAATACAAATTAAGTAATCCTGCATTCCATTCACCCTATAGGTCTAAATCTATTTGGTTTAGTATGTTTGTGTCAATGTTGCCAGAATACATCTCCTCTCCCCACTGCTCTTTTCTGAAGTTGTGACCAAATTGTGTTCATTTCCACGAAGGATCTCCAAAGACTGGAATCTCTGCTTTTTATTTTAATATTTATTTTATTAGAAGCAATTGTACAAGGAGAAAGTCATCGACATAACAATTATACAATTTTCGTACAGCTTCAATTTTAACATTTTATGAACTAAAAACTAAATCGGAAAAAAGAAAAATGAAAAGAAAGGAAAGGAAGAAGTAAAGAAAAAGAAAAAAAAGAATTTTGAAATAGACACGAAAGATAAAAAAGAAAAACCTCTGAACTAATGAAAAAGTGAAAAAAGCGGAGATATATCCCACTACCCTTCCCTACGCCCGCTCACCCGACCCTAGCGTCGGTTTTGAATGGAAGGAGGTTTTCAGGTGTAAAGGGACGGGAGGGGATAAAAGGAAATGAGATTTGGAGATGGGAACGAGCGTATTGATTAAGGGAAAGATTCAGATTCAGATTCAATTTTAATTGTCATTGTCAGTGTACAATACAGAGACAACGAAATGCATTTAGCATCTCCCTGGAAGAGCGACATAGCAAATGATTTGAATAAATAATAATAAGTGATAATAAGTGTCCGGGGGGTGGGGGGTGATTGGCAGTCACCGAGGTACGTTGTTGAGTAGAGTGACAGCCGCCGGGAAGAAGCTGTTCCTGGACCTGCTGGTTCGGCAACGGAGAGACCTGTAGCGCCTCCCGGATGGTAGGAGGGTAAACAGTCCATGGTTGGGGTGAGAGCAGTCCTTGGCGATGCTGAGCGCCCTCCGCAGACAACGCTTGCTTTGGACAGACTCAATGGAGGGGAGCGAGGAACCGGTGATGCGTTGGGCAATTTTATCCACCCTCTGCAATGCCTTCCGGTCGGAGACAGAGCAGTTGCCATACCATACTGTGATGCAGTTGGTAAGGATGCTCTCGATGGTGCAGCGGTAGAAGTTCACCAGGATCTGAGGAGACAGATGGACCTTCTTCAGTCTCCTCAGGAAGAAGAGACGCTGGGAAACCCCCTCTTTCCCTGCATTCCCCACCCTGGTGTGCACCTCACTCAACGGTCACCGTACCCCTTCCCCTCCTCTGTACGCTCATCCCTGTCCCACATTCCCCTCTTTCCCCGATTCTTCCCCCTGGCTTTGCATGTCACCTCTTCCCCTTGCCTGACACTTGTCTCCTCTTCACCTCTAGCCTTTGTCACTACTCCCCTATCTGCTAATCAGCCCCCAACTGTATCCAGAATCACTCACCAGGCTCTGTCCTGCTCTCGTCTCCTTCCAGCTTTCTCCCAAATACATCAGTCTGAATCAGCATCAGAGAATCAGAATGCCGTTTATTGTCATTTAAACATAGGTTCAAACTAAATTACTTTCCTGCAGTCATAACAACAAAAAAAACAAAACACACAATTAACACAATTCCACACAAACATCCATCACAGTGAATCTCCAAACACCTCCTCACTGTGATGGAAGGCAAAAGTTTAATCTCTTGCCCACAGTCAAACAGTCAAACTGCTGCATCGAGCTGAACGAGGCTCTTGATGTCTTGACGGGCGATGGTAAGTCCTGCGGCTGTTTAAGCCGCGCCAGGCGATGTAAGGCCCAGCTCTGGGTCGATTTAAACCCCTCGATTCGGGCGGTCAAAGTTTGCCGTTGTGGATGATCAGCCATGATCACAGTGAATGGCGGTGCTGGCTCGAAGGGCCGAATGGCCTACTCCTGCACCTATTGTCTATTGTCTCAGGATCTAGTCTTTATGGAGATGGCGTTAAGGTAAGGCTGCTGTTTCAAACCCTCTCTTGGGTTTCAGTGTTTGTGGAAAGATTGGGCAGCACAGTGGTAGAGTTGCTGCCTCACAGCGCCAGATACCTGGGTTTGAAACTGACACCATGTATTGTCCGTACAGAGTTTGAATACTCTTCCTGTGACCAAGTGCATTTTCTACAGATGTTCTGGTGTCCTCCCATACTCCAAAGACATCCAGATTTATAGTTTAATTGGTATTTCCTAATTGGCATTAGGTATTTCCTAATATATTTAATTCGAGATTCTTTCAATTCAGGGTTCTGGAATCTTGAACAAAAACAATAGACAATGGGTGCAGGAATCGGCCATTCAGTCCTTCGTACCAGCACCACCATTCAATGTGATTATGGCTGATCATCCCCAATCAGTACCCTGTTCCTGCCTTCTCCCCATATCCTATGTTTAAGAGCCCTATCCTGCTCTCTCTTGAAAGCATCTAGAGAACCTGCCTCCACCGCACTCACCACTCTCCGTGAGAAAAAGTGTTTCCTCGTCTCCTTTCTAAATGCTTATCCCTTATTCTTAAACTGGGGCCCCTGGTTCTGGAAATAGGTATAGAATGTGTGGTAAAAAGATCATTTTTATAGCATTTATTCGACCTACTAAAGACATAGGAAGCGTTTTCCAGAATTTAATTAAAGTATTTAATTTCTTAAGTAAGGGACTATAATTAGCTTGATATTTTCTAGTGATTTCAATTCCCAAATATTTAAAATGTTCTTTGGCTATTTTAAAAGGGAATTTTGAGAGCTGGAGGAACTTGGTGGGCCAGGCAGCATCTGTGGAGCAAATGGATAGATGTATCAGTTTTGAATCCTTCAGACTGGAGTGGGGTAAAGCTGGGAGAGTGAGGTGAGGTGAGGCAATGCTTAGCAAGTGATGGGTGGATAAGGTGAAGGGTTGATTGTGGAGCAAGTGACAAAGGCTGGAGATGGAGAGGCAAGAATGTTTCAGAAGGCGAGGAGGTGTGAAATGTAAAGCTTGATGGAGGTATACAGGTGTAATGGGACAGGATGGAGGTGAAGGGGGTAAAAGGGAAATGTGGCACTTTGAGAGGGAGATGAGTATACTGATGGAAACTCCCATCTTACCCTGCACCCCCACCCTGGTGTACACACTTCCCCAACAACTCAGTCACCGCTCCTACCCCTCTGTACGCTCATCTCTCATTCCTGAGTCTTATATTTTCCTCCTTCCCCTTGCACCCATATCCATCTCTCTGGCTTTGCATTTCAATGCTCTCATCTCCTTATTTGACAACCTTTATGTCCTTTTCACCTCCAGCCTCTGTCACTGACTCCATCCATCTGCCAACCACCCCCTCACCTGTATCCACCTATCACTCGCCAGGCTTTGTCCTGCTCCCTTCTCTCTCCCCACTTTCTCTGACCTAGTCCATCAGTCTGAAGAAGGTTCCGGACCCAAAATGTCTGTCCATCCACTATGTGTTCAGACAGATGGTGCCTGACCCACTGAGTACCTTCAGCACTGTTTAGACCTAGATATATTACCTGGTTAAATTAGCGCTAAAGTTATAGTTTAATATTCATGGCCTTAATTTTAAGCCAATGACAATTTATTAATTCAGCCCATTCAGTGGTTTCTAGTTTGGAGAGATAGCATGGAAATAGGCCCTTCGGCCCACTGAGTCCATGCTGACCAGCAATCACCCATTACCTAACCTACACTAGGGACAATTTACAGAAGCCGACTAACTTACAAACCTGCACATCTTTGGTATGTGGGAGGAAAACAAACATCCAGAGGAAATCTCTGTGGTCGCAGAGAGAGCAGACAAACTCTGTGCAGACAGCACCAGAGATCAGGATCAAACCCAGGTCACTGCTACTGCCAGACATCAACTCTACAACTGTGCTACCTATATTTTAGTTTGTCTTAATGTATTTATTTTAGTAAAATGTGAAGGGTCCTGTGCTGAAATGTCACCTATCCATGTTCTACAGAGATGCTGCCCGAGCCGCTGTTATTCCAACCAGCATCTGCAAATCCTTGATTTCATCCCAAATCTTAACTGGTTTCAGGGCTTCTACAAACGTTGGCATCTGAGTCAACACTCCCACCCTGTGGTGATTCACTGCACTGCAGACCCGCCCATTTAGTGGTCAACACTCCCACCGTGTGGTGATCCACTGCACTGCAGGCCTGCGTACAGGTCTGCAATGTTAAGCCAAACATTAAGCGTACACCAAAGCCTAAAATTAACCCTCCCCTGACCTCAACCCTAAACCCCTTGGTTAATGTATTGTCCCAGATCTGACAGCGCAGCGAATGTCTGGTACTTGGCTGCTTCATGAATTCTCCCGTTTGGTGAGTTAGCTGATTAGTTAATGAATTCTCCCACTTGGGTCATGAGATCACAATTGGGTTCATTAATTACTTGGATTGGTTACAGTTTTTGCCCATTGCTTGAACACTATAGACCCATGCTTAGACCAAAGTAACGCAACTTGAAGTTTTTGTTACTATACCTTAAACACATGTAACCATACCTTAAACAAAAGCGCTGCTTTGCACTTTAGTTGCAATTCTGCAACACACTTGCTGCTCTCTGCAACACACTTGCTCCTGCACACTACACACTATTTCATACATAAGACACGTCGTTCAAAAATGAAATCTCAGGGTACCATTGGGAAGACACAGCTATTCAAAATACAAAACACATCGGGTAATTGAAAACACTAAGATACACACCTGAAAATACTTACATACAACACTGAACACCAATCAGCCAGCTACAAAAAGGCCTCAGTTAAGCCATTTTGAGAACTTTGCAAGCATGGATGTAGGGAGAGCAAGAGGCAGAGGTAGAGGAAGAGGAAGAGGAGGACGTGGTCGAAGAGGCCATGCACGGACCATTATTTCCGATGACATAAGAGCAACTTTGGTGGACCATGTCATAAACCATGGCCTGACTATGAGGGAAGCTGGGCAGAGAGTCCACCCTAATCTAAGCCGTTGCACAGTTTCATCCATAATAAGGACATTCCGACTGGAAAACAGGTATGTTTTCAACTCTCTACTTTCTACTCTACTCAGATGGTATCTAGAGTATTTACAGTACTGTACCATATCACATTACCGTATCACATGTATTGTATTGCAGGGTGGCTAATGCTCCATTTGGAACGAAAGTGGTAGTTTTGTGAAACATACCGTGATTACGTGTATTGAGATGTTTCAGTACAGTGTATGGTATATACAGTAAAGTACAGTATATACAGTACTGTCAAAAAGAAGCAAACCAATAACAATTTGTGGTTGCATTTTGCTATAGAATGACTAGAAGACCTTCTGGGGGTGGACGACAACGCCTGTTCACCCAACAGCAGGAACTTGCCATTGTGGACCTAGTCAGAGCAAACAATGCAATCCGTCTCCAGCAGCTACGGCAACAAATACTTGCAGATAGGCAAGTGTTCAACAACATAAACCGAGTAAGCATTACCACTATAAGACGCATCTTGGTAAAGCACAAAATGACCATGAAGCAACTGTACAGGGTCCCATTTGAGAGGAACAGTGTCAGGGTCAAAGGACTTCGACGTGAATATGTACAGGTAAGTGTTACAGTCCTTTACATTTACAATACAGTATTGGTGTAATCCAGTAACAGCTGAATATGTACCATTGTATCAGTACCACATAGCCATCCACAATATGTATTTTTTGTTACAGAGAATCTTGGCCATGGATGGAGCTGCACAGCCTCATGAATTTATTTACATTGATGAGGCTGGATTCAACCTTAGCAAAACAAGACGACGGGGTCATAATATAATTGGCCAAAGCGCAGGGGAAATATCTCATTGTGTGCCGCCATAAGCCTTCGAGGGCTTCTGTACCATCATGCAAAACTAGGTCCATACAATACACAACATATCATCACATTTCTAGATGCTCTTCATAATATAGCTGTACAGGACAGACCAGAGAAGCCCAGGTTTGTTGTTGTCTGGGATAATGTCAGTTTCCATTGGGCTGCTCTGGTCCGGACCTGGTTCACCAACCATAATCAATTTGAAGTGGTATACTTGCCCCCTTACTCGCCATTTCTAAACCCTATAGAAGAATTATTTTCGGTTTGGAGATGGCGTGTATATGACCGCCAACCACATGCCCGCATGCCTCTTCTGCAGGCAATGGAACAGGCCTGCGGAGACATTGAGGTGAGGTCAATCCATGGATGGATTCGGCACACAAGGGGATATTTTCACCGATGCCTAGCGGGAGAAGACATTGCTTGTGATGTGGATGAGATCCTGTGGCCAGACCCCAACAGACGGCAGGATCCATAAGCCCACCTACAAACGATTGCCGTGTTTTTCTGTGTTTACAGTATAGTGTATTTTTGGTTTTATTTTTGTTTTAATTTTGCTCTAACTGAATTTACAGTACTGTGAAGTACTGTACTGCAATGTACTGTATTGAGTATTTGATTTTTTGGTTGTTGTGAAAACGTGCCTTCTGTGGAACTGAATAAAAACAGTGAAAATTAAAGACTGCAGTGTTTTATATAATGTAGACTAGTGCGTTGCTGTTGATCTGAAAGTGTATTCATATGATGCAAGTGTGTATCATTTTGTCATCAGAGTGACGTTTTGACAAAGGATTGTTAGGTTTTCATAGCAGAGTTTAGGTTTCGATAGCAGTTTCAATTTGACATGGATGTGAATGGTTTATTTCCCAGTGTTGTGTCTTATTTGCTTGTGTGTAGAGTTTTGACACAATGAGCGAAGTTTTGCAAAACGTGTTCAAGCAACGGGCAAAAACTGTAATGATTTTCCCACTTGGTTCACGAATTCTGCATTTGGTTCATGAATCCCCGACTTGGTTCACTAGTTCTCCATTTGCTTCATGAATTATCGCTCTTGGTTCACGAGTTCACCACTTGGTTGACTAGTTCACCACTTGGTTCACTAGTTGTCCAATTGGTTCATGAATTCTCCCAATTGGTTCACGAGTTCTCCATTTGGTTCACTAGTTGTCCAATTGGTTCACAAGTTCTTCATTTGGTTCATGAATTATCGCTCTTGGTTCACGAGTTCACCACTTGATTCATGAATTCTCCCAGTTGGTTCACGAGTTCGCCATTTGGTTCATGAATTATGGCGTTTGGTTCACGAGTTCACCGCTTGGTTCATGAATGCCACTACGTGGTTCATTAGTTGTCCAGTTGGTTCACGAGTTCGCCATTTAGTTCCTGAATTCTCTCTTTTGGTTCATGAGTTTTCCATTTTGGTTTTGCTTACGGGCGGTTAGGTGGGGTGCCCGGAGATTGATGTAGACGAATAGTTCAGTGCCAACGGCAGCCTCCGATATAAGACCCAGCGGTTGCCCATACTCGAGAGCCTCGAGTTAGCAACGGCGGACGGGCGGGGAGGTTGCTGGCGACAGCAACAAATATCGCGGAAGTCCCGATGAGGTCGAGATTGACTCCCTCACACCGGCGGGGTGGCCGCGTTTTCGGAAGGGCTTCCGGACACCTGGCCGCCACTACTTTTTGCGCCCCGGGTGCAGGCCTATGACCCGGAGGCGGGCGGTTCACGAATGCCCTGATGGTTTTTTTTTTTTTTTTTCTCACTCCGTGTGTATCAATGTGACGCACGCGTGAAAGAGCGAAAGGGCCACCCCAGGATGGGGCTCCTTTCCCTGCGGCGGTGAACAAGGAGCGTCGGGTGGTCCTGGGCCGTCCGCTAGTCGGTTCTCTTGCTTCCTTTTTGCTCGCTCGTTCGCTCTCTCGCTCCCCTCTATCTCTGTCCCTCATCCTCCTTACCTTGCCTACCTGATCCCCCCACCTACCTCTCATCCTCTCCTGACCCCATTGTTGGGGGGGAGAGGAAGGAGGCTGTTGGGGAAAATGATACGTCAAAGGGGGAGGAGGAGAGCAGCAGTTAGTGGCGGCGGAGGCGGCAGCTGCAGCAAGCGCCATGGAGGTCCTGAGGCCGGCGACACGGTACACAAACAGCCCAAAGAAACCTCGTAGACAACTCTTAGCGGTGGATCACTCGGCTCGTGCGTCGATGAAGAACGCAGCTAGCTGCGAGGATTAATGTGAATTGCAGGACACATTGATCATCGACACTTTGAACGCACTTTGCGGCCCCGGGTTCCTCCCGGGGCTACGCCTGTCTGAGGGTCGCTTGTACAATCAATCGTGCACCCTTGCCCTCGTGGTGCGAGAACGCGTGGCTGGGGTGTCGCAGAGGGGCCAAGGCCTCCTCTTTGTCCCCCTAAGTGCGGACACTGGAGCCCTCCGTGCCCGTGCACTCCTGCCTGCCTGCCCGCCTGTCGCTTCGGCGGCGGCGGCGGGGTCGCCCGGCGACCGGGGAAACATTTGACCCGTGCCCTCCCGGGCATTGCCCTTGTCCGCACGCGGATGCGGAAGGGCGAGCCTTTCCTCTGGCACGGCCGTCACTGCGGGAGAGCCACACCTTGCGTGTGGTGACGTCGCTTCTGACTGCCGCCTTGCTGGCGGGACTGCTGCTCGCCTCGTCGTCGGGGCACTGCCGTACGGTTGCGCCGGTGTTGACTCCCTGCCCATGGGACGGCTGCAGGTGTGCGAAGAGCGGGCTGGAGAAAAAAAGAGACGCCTCTTGGGAAGGGCCCATCCATCCATCCATCCAATCCTCCCTCCCGTACCTGGTTCATCCTTGCGCCGGCGGGGGCGGTCGGGCGGTCGGTCGGTCGGAGGGGCCTCACTCTCAATTCGCCTCTGCTCTCTGGCTTAAGCGTCGCACGCCTTGGGCTTCGCACGGCGATCCGGGCTCCAGAAAAAAAGGATGTCAGCCGAGCACGTGCTCGCACGCCGCTACGCTCACTCGCTCGCCCCGTCTGGGTTTTGGTTTGGTTTGGCCTTGTTAGTGTGACACTGTCACGCCCGTTCACGCCCGGGCGCACACTACCCTCGCCCTTCCGCACACGTCGGTCTCGTGCATGCCTGACTCAGTCGATCTTTTGCATGCCTGATCTCCCTCCCGCAGGGAGCTTGCGTGTCCTGACTCGGCCCCGACTTGCATGCTCGCCCGTCGCAGTGGTCGGCTAGGTTTTTTGCTCGCCATGCTGTGTCGCGTGTGCTTGCCATTCTTTCCACCTAGCAAGCTTGCCTTGCCAAGCCCGGCTTGCCCGCTCTGCCCTCCCACCTTCCGTCGTCACACACAACGGCCCGGCCGCGTGACCAAAGCCGACTGGCTGGCTGGCGACTTGTCACCTGCCTGCCTGCCCGGTTCAGTCCTGCTCCTCCTTGTGTTGTGCCGCTCCGGTTGGTTGGGTCGGTGGAAAGGAAAAGCTTTTGACGGTGCTTTCGTGTGGTGGTGGTGTTGCGTTGTTTGTCGCTCGACCGGCGATCGGTGGTGGCCAGCCAAAAGCTACCAGCCGTTTCTCTGCCTACGACCTCAGATCAGACGTGACAACCCGCTGAATTTAAGCATATTACTAAGCGGAGGAAAAGAAACTAACCAGGATTCCCTCAGTAACGGTGAGTGAAGAGGGAAGAGCCCAGCGCCGAATCTCCGGCCGCTTGGCGGTCGCAGGAACTGTGGCGTATAGAAGACCTCCTTTCTCCGACGACGCTCAGGGGGCCCAAGTCCTTCTGATCGAGGCCTAGCCTGTGGACGGTGTGAGGCCGGTAGCGGCCCCTGGCTCGTCGGGATGGAGTCTTCTTGGAGTCGGGTTGCTTGTGAATGCAGCCCAAAGTGGGTGGTAAACTCCATCTAAGGCTAAATACTGGCACGAGACCGATAGTCAACAAGTATCGTAAGGGAAAGTTGAAAAGAACTTTGAAGAGAGTTCAAGAGGGCGTGAAACCGCTAAGTGGTAAATGGGTGGGGTCCGCACAGTCCGCCCGGTGGATTCAACCCGGCGGTCAGGTCGGACGCGTGGGGCAGGGCGGATCTCCCTCTCACGAGGGGACCGCCTCTTGCGCGGGCTCGGCTGCCGCCGGGCGCATTTCCTCCATTGGTGGTGCGCCGCGACCGGCTCTGGGTCGGCTGGGAAGGCCGGTGGGGAAGGTGGCTCGTGGCTCCGGCCTCGAGTGTTACAGCCCCCCGGCAGGAGCCTCGCTGTTTCCCGTCGGGGCTGAGGGAAAGGACATCCGCCGCGCCTTCTTCCCGTGGCGCGTGCGACTCCGGTCGTTGCGCGTCGCGGGTGGACCGGGCTCCATGTGCTCCCGGTGCGACTGTCGACTGGGGCGGACTGTACACAGTGCGCCCTGACCGCATCTCGCCGCCGAGTCGGTGCGAGTCACGTTCCCAAAAAGAGCGGGCGCCAGGGGTCCGCGGCGATGTCGGTAACCCACCCATCCCGTCTTGAAACATGGACCAAGAAATCTAACACGTGCGCGAGTCAAGGGGCGCAACGAAACCCCACGGCGCAATGAAGGTGAAGTTTCGGCGTGGGCCGACCGAGGTGGGAACCTGCCGCCGCCATGCGGCGGGCGCACCACCTAAGAGTTCCGGCGGTCCTAAGAGATGGGCGAACGCCGTTCCGAAGGGATGGGCGATGGCCTCCGTTGCCCTCAGCCGATCAAAAGGGAGTTGGGTTCAGACCCCCGAATCCGGAGTGGCGGAGACGGGCGCCTCACGGCGTCCACTGCGGTAACGCAAACGATCCCGGAGAAGCCGGCGGTAGCCCTGGGAAGAGTTCTCTTTTCTTTGTGAAGGGCAGGGCACCCTGGAATGGGTTCGCCCCGAGAGAGGGGCCCATGCCCTGGAAACGTCGCGGTTCCGGCGGCGTCCGGTGAACTCTCGCTGGCCCTTGAAAATCCGGGGGAGAAGGTGTAAGTCTCGCACCGGGCCGTACCCATATCCACAGCAGGTCTCCAAGGTGAACAGCCTCTGGCATGTTGGAACAATGTAGGTAAGGGAAGTCGGCAAGTCAGATCCGTAACTTCGGGATAAGGATTGGCTCTAAGGGCTGGGTCGGTCGTGCTGGGGTGCGAAGCGGGGCTGGGCACGTGCCGCGGCTGGACGAGGCGCCGCCTCCCCTACTTCGTGGAGGGGCGGTGCGGTGGCGACTCTGGACGCGCGCCGGGCCCTTCCTGTGGATCGCCCCAGCTGTGGTGCCCGTCGGCCTCCGTGTGGGCGGGTGGCCTCGGCCGGCGCCTAGCAGCTGACTTAGAACTGCTGCGGACCAGGGGAATCCGACTGCTTAATTAAAACAAAGCATCGCGAAGGCCGCAGGCGGGTGTTGACACGATGTGATTTCTGCCCAGTGCTCTGAATGTCAAAGTGAAGAAATTCAATGAAGCGCGGGTAAATGGCGGGAGTAACTATGACTCTCTTAAGGCAGGCGGTAGTAACTATGACTCTCTTAACATCGAGAGTCTCTGGCCAGTTACCGTAGCTGAGGACGTCTTCAGCCGTAGACACATTACGAAGGAAGTTCCGCATAATCAGCTGAACCCAAGGTCGCCTACGTCAAACTATGGCACCTTCTGCATTCCTGTTGTGACTACTCAGAGAGTAAACAAAGGTAAACTTAGACACACTGCTAACCTAACAAACCTAATACCTATTACCTCCAAACCTAAACCAACCATAAAGCCTATCAATAATACCATCAGGATGGGTCTGCTTAATGTTAGGTCTCTTAATAACAAATCATTTTTAGTCAACGATTTTATTACGACCTCTAAACTGGATTTTATGTTTTTAACTGAAACATGGCTAGAACAAAATAACAGTGCAACCATTCTGATCGAGACAGCTCCTCCAAACTATAACTTTTTTGATGTATGTAGATCTGGAAAAAGAGGTGGAGGGGTTGCTGCTATATTTAAAAATGTATTTCAGGGGAAACAGATGTCACTTTGTAATTTTCCATCATTCGAATACCTTTGTGTTGTATTGAAATGTTCCCCCAGAGTTCTCCTATTAATTATTTACAGGCCTCCTAAATATTATGCTAATTTTTTCGATGACTTTACAGAATTATTGTCTAGCATCTCCACTGACTTTGACTGTCTAGTTATAACTGGTGATTTTAATTTTCATACTGATGATTTGAATGACAAGGGTGCAAAAGAATTTTTAACTATTTTAGACACATTTGACCTGTCTCAACATGTGAAAGAGGCTACTCATTGTAATGGGCACACCCTTGACTTGATTATCACAAAGGGTCTCATTGTTTCTGATATTTTCGTGACTGATCCTTCATTGTCTGACCACTTCTGTGTTTTCTTTAATATATCTTTTATTTCCGACATACAGACAAAATCAAATACTGTCAAAAAACGGTATATAAATGAACATTCTAATGTACTCTTTAAAAATGCCATCTCCCTCTTACCACCTCTAAACCCATGTTCTGCTGATGATCTTGTAGATAACTTTAACTCCAAAATTGTGAAAGTTATAGATGTCATTGCACCTGTTACGGTTAAAACGATTTCTGGTAAGCAAAAGGCACCCTGGAGAAAAGCTGCTTTTGTAACAGCCCAGAAAAGAGAATGCCGGAAGGCTGAGCGCATCTGGCGGAAAACAAAACTTCATATTCACCATGACATCTATAAAGAGAGCCTCCGTGCCTACAATTTAGACTTAAAAAGTGCTAGAGAAACATTTTTCTCCAATATCATTAACAACAACACTAATAAGGCAAAAACCCTATTTGCAACTGTTGACAGACTGACCAACCCCCCAACACAATTACCACCTGAACTCCATTCCACGCAGAAATGCAATGAGTTTGCATTATTCTATACAGATAAAATTGAAGGCATCAGACGTGCCATCAATATCACCGCTTCAAACAAAACTGTTGGATCACCACCCTGTTTAGGCAAAGGTAACGTGGCAATGATGACATGCTTTAATGTCATAGACTCTAAAACTCTCGTGGAAACGGTGACACAACTAAGGCCATCCACCTGCTGCCTTGATGCTTTACCTACCAACTTCTTTAAGAATGTTTTTGACTGCCTAGCAATAGACATACTGCAAATAGTTAACAGCTCTCTTCAATCAGGCAATTTCCCAAAAGCCTTGAAAACTGCAGTTATTAAACCTCTTTTAAAAAAGCGGAGCCTAGATGCCTCTATTATTAACAACTATAGACCAATTTCAAACCTATCTTTCATAAGCAAAATCATTGAGAAAGTTGTCCTCCAGCAACTTAATCAATTCCTGGCTTCAACTGGCTGCTACGACAACTTCCAGTCAGGATTTCGACCTCTTCATAGCACCGAGACCGCTCTTATTAAAGTTGTAAACGACATCCGTCTTAACACAGACTCTGGCAAAGTTTCAATATTAATGCTATTAGATCTCAGTGCTGCATTCGACACTGTTGATCACTCAATACTTTTGGACAGGTTGGAAAAATGGGTGGGGCTCTCAGGCACAGTCTTAAGTTGGTTCAGGTCATATTTACAAGATAGGAACTATTTTGTT
>NC_045975.1:0-37500 GCF_010909765.2 Amblyraja radiata | reverse complement strand
TCGGTGCACTGGTTCACGATGCCCGTCGATTTGCCTCGTGGTTGTACACTCCGTGAGGGAGACTGCCGTTTCATTTGGTTCATGAATTCTCCCATATGGTTCACCAGTTCGCCATTTGGTTCATGAATTCCCCTCACTTGGTTCATGAGTTCTACCACTTGGTTCACGAGTTGTCCATTTTGTCTTGGCATACAGGCGGATAGGTGGGGTGCCTGGAGATTTATGTGGCCGAATTATTAAGTGTCAATGGCGGCCCCGGAGATTTATGTAGCCGGTTTTTGAAGTGCCAACGGCGGCCCCGGAGGTAAGACCGGGCGGGTACAAATGCTCCAACAGCTCGAGTAAGCGCGGGAACGGCGGCGGGCGGCTGACAGACACCCCCTGGCGGCAGACACGAGTATGGCGGAAGTCCCGATGAGGTCGAGATTGGCTGCCTCGACCGTCCGATGGCTCGCATTTTCGGCAGGACATCCGGTGGGTCAACCCGCTTAAATGGCTGCGTCGAGAATTGCACCAAGTCCGAAAACTGGTTCTCAGGCTGTTGACAATTGCACTGTCGACAAGTCCGAAAGCCGGTCGGTCGGCGGAATCCCGGATGAGGTCGAGATTGATTCCCTCGCACCGGCGGGGTGGCCGCGTTGTCGGAAGGGTTTCCGGTCACGTGCCCGCCATTACTTGTTGCCCGCCGCCGGTTAACGATTTGCCACCGGAAGTAGGTGAGGTCCGCCTCGCGACTTTCCCGGCAGGACTAACCGGACCGGATACCGCCGGGCAGCAAATCGCATTTCCGGTACGGGCAGTCCCGGACATGGTTAACGGGTTCCCCTCGGAAGTCTCTATGAGGATGTGATTGGTGGCCTTGCGCGCGGGGCCTTCGTGCGACAAATCCCGACTGACTTCCGGGCCAAGTCCCGCCAACTCTCCCCTGTGGTTAGTGATCACTATTGTAGCAATGTTACAAAATTTTGAGATTTAAAAAATCAAGTCTGTAATTTATCCCATCAGATAAAGCATAAAAATAAGTTTAATTTGACACCTAATTCACTTTCATATCTCAAGTATTTAAAAAGTTATGGCCATTTTCATACTCGGAAATGAGCATCTTGTTCCCTATTGATTTTCTATGGACATAACAAAAAAGCTGTGATCGTGAACAGTCAAAAGCCCATAACTTTCTTAAAAATTAAGAGAACTGAATGAAATTTTCAGTTATCGTAGATTGAAGCATTCTGAAACAAATATAAAATAATCTTACTTAGATGATCTGAAATTAAAGCATATAATTAGTTAGTTACCCAAGTGTAGCTAATTTCAAACTTCAATTACTAGATCTAAACATCTATCAATTTCTTAATAAATGATTAACATTTTTAAATAGCCTAAGTGACCAAATAATATTCATAAATAATTCACAATAAAACATGATTTTTAAATCTCATTTACATTAATTTATAGGCCAAAAGGGAGGAATTTAGTGTTCAATTGCTGTAAATTAAAGTCCATTTTAAATCAGCTTTCTAGTGGGTTCCTGTGAACGCGCTGGTTTAGAACGTTCACATTGCGGTAGATTTGTGCCTCAAATGCCCAGAAAAATACTGCGGGATATAATGGGCCCAAAATGAGCTACTCGCAATATTAAACTTTGTATAAAGGGATCTTAAGAAGCCCTTTTTAATGTAAAAATAAGCAGCATACCTTCAGTTGTCTGCTTTATGAGACCCTGCGGTTGCTGGTGGTCGCGGGTTTAGAGATTGATTTTTAAACTACTATAACTATTATTCAAGGCCTTTAAAACTAATAATAGCTTTTGCGACGGGGTCTTTCAGCGATTTTTCGTTAATATTTTACAAGGCTGAACATCTTCGATTGGAACAGCCTAGAGAAAATCGCGTTTTAAACCCGCCCCCTCTAAACGGCGCCAAAATCGCGCACACCCGCAGCGACAGATTTTCAGCGACGCTTCAGGTAGGCTTTGCAACATACCTAAGTATTGTATAGCAATTATCTCACTTGGTTCATGAATTCCCCTCACTCAGCGCGGTGGGGAGTGGGGTGAGGAGCTCGGGTCCAGACCTTGCCAGCGGGCGTAGTGCTGGACGTCGGCGTGTTACCGTCGGCGCTGGCCCGCCTAAGGGTTTGGTGTTTGACCACGTTAGGGGTTACAGGGTTAGGGTTATGGAGTCTGAGGAGACTAGCACGGGACCAGCCTGGGCCGTCTGCCCTGCGGGCGGGTGTCGTTCGGGGAGCTGGGGCGAAAAGCAGGTCCGGAAGTTCCAGCTCGAAATCCCCGATCAGACAATGCACGGAATGTCTGGTACTTGGCTGCTTCATCAATTCTCCCGTTTAATTCATGAGGTAGCTGGTAAGTTCATGAATTCTCCCACTTGGGTCGTGAGTTTACCAGTGGGTTCGTTAATTCCTCGGCTTGTTCATGTATTTGCCACTTGGTTCATCAATTCTCTCTTTTGGTTCATGAATTCTGCTACTTGGTTCACAACATTATTCACTCGCTGCGTCCAACGCCTGAGGGAATCTATTTAAAACTACTGCCGTTTGAGGTGCACAGTTTGCGTGGGATATTGTTAATGTAAATCGGCGTTCTGGTTCATGATGTCTGTCGATTTGCTTCATGATTATACACTCGTAAGGGAGCATATTTAAAAATACTACCGTTTGAGGTGCACAATTTGCAAGGGAAATTATTAGCGTGGATCGATGTGTCGATACCTATGAGGGGGGCAATGGGGCTGGATTTCCTGTTGCCTGACGGGTGGCTGCGCGTGATATTCGCGTGTGATCTACCCGTGCGACCAGGAGACCCTCGCTCAGTGGACGTCAGGAAAGGCTTGGGAGTATAGATACGTTTTTAGTCTTGACTTAAAGGAGTCGATGGAGGGGGCAGTTCTGATGGGAAAGGGGATGCTGTTCCACAGTCTAGGAGCTGCAACCGCAAAGGCGCGGTTGCCCCTAAGCTTATGCCTAGACCGCGGGATATTCAGCAGCCCCAAGTCGGCCGATCTGAGGGACCTGGAGGTGGAGTGGTGGGTGAGAAGACTTTTAATGTAGGAGGGGGCTTTGTAGACACAGAGGAGGGTCTTGAAATGTATTCGGAACCGCATAGGGAGCCAGTGGAGAGAGGCCAGGATCGGGGTGATGTGGTCCCTTTTTCGGGTGCCCGTCAGGAGTCTCGCTGCGGCATTTTGGACCAGTTGCAGGTGGGGCAGGGAAGATTGGCTGGTGCCAGTGTAAAGAGAGTTGCAGTAATCTAGGCGGGAGGAGATAAATGTGTGGATGATCTTTTCAAGGTCATCAAAGTGGAGGAATTGTTTTATTTTAGCTATCGTCCGAAGCTGAAAGAAGCTAGCCCTTTACCCCGGCATTGACTTGTTTGTCAAATTTCAGTCCTGAGTCAAATATCACGCCGAGGTTTTTGACGTGAGGTTTGAGTAGTGGGGTAAGGCTTCCAAGGCTGCCTGCTATCATTTTGATTGAGTCCGAGGGGCCGAGAAGGATGACCTCAGACTTACTCTCATTTAGTTGGAGGAAGTTCTGGGCCATCCAGCACTTTATATCCTCGAGGCAGCGGGTAAGGTTAAGATTTGATTGGTTTTTGGGCTTCAGGGGGAGATAGAGTTGTGCATCGTCTGCGTAGAAATGGAAGGAAATGCCGTGCCTTTCAATGACTTGGCCTAAGGGGAGCATATACAGGGAGAAGAGAATGGGGCCAAGGATGGAACCTTGTGGAACCCCACAGCAGAGAATAGCTGGGGAGGTGAAAGAGTTGCCTATGTTAGTCGAGAAACTCCTACCTTAGAGGTAGGAGATGATCCAGCTCAGGGCAGTGCCATCAATACCAACCCCGTACCGGAGACAGCCAATTAGGATGGTGTGGTCGACAATGTCATATGCTGCGCTGAGGTCGAGAAGGAGCAGGATTGCACAGTCACCGGAGACAACGGTGAGCAGTAGGTTGTTATGTACCTTCAACAAGGCAGACTCTGTGCTGTGGTGAGCCCTGAAACCTGATTGGAAGACTGGGAGTGTAATGTAAAGAAAAATGTCCCCAGTGGGTGTAGGATAGTGTTAATGTGCGGGGTTCGCTGGTCGGCATGGACCCGGTGGGCCGAAGGGCCTATTTCCATGCTGTACCTCTTAAAAAGACTGCGATCGATCTACCCGTGTGACCAGGAGACCGGGAGATTATGTAAAAAAAATGTCCCTAGAGGGTGTAGGATAGTCTTAATGAATGACTGAATGAATGAATACGTTTATTGGCAAGTATTCACATACAAGGAATTTGCCTTGGTGCTCCGCCCGCAAGTGACAACGACATACAGTGACAGTTAGGAATGACACATAAAACATTAAACGTTAATAATAAAACATTATCGATTAAACAAGTGAATTAAATAAAATATCAGAGCAAAAGGAGGCTATAGATTTTTGGTTATTGAGTGGAGCTACTACTCATGGGGGAAAAAAGTTGTTTTTATGTCTGGCTGTGGCAGCTTTGACAGTCCGGAGTCACCTTCCAGAGGGAAGTGATTCAAAGAGTTTGTGAGTAGAGGGGGAAACATTGTTTGGTCCTAGAAATTTCCGGCTTTTCCACCTCTATTTTTATTGTTAATGATGGAGAAGTGATGTTGTGCAGCACGGAGTGGATGGGTAATTGGGTGTGAAGTGGTGATTGGAGATGAGTGGGTGGGAAAGGGTCCAGTCTTTTCAGACCGGTGTCTTGCTCGAAGTAGGTGTGAGTGAAGTGATGATTTGAGTGGAGTGGGTGTAGAAAGGTCCAGTCTAGGCAGACTGAGATCAGGTTGTGAGTGGGTGTGAAGTGTTGGTTGGGGTGGGAAAGGGTCCAGTCTTTTCAGATGGGTGTCCTGCTTTAAGTAGGTGTGAAGTGGTGAATAGGAAGGAGTGGGTGTACAAGGGTCCAGTCTTTGCAGACTGGGGTCTGGCTGTGTTGGTTGGGGAGGGGGGGGAGGAGGTACCAGGGTTACGTTTCTGCTTGTCAAACCTGCAGTATAACTCATTCAGGTCGTTGGTCAGCTGACGATTGTCCTTCTGCAGTTGTACAGGGCCCTAGTGAAACCACACCTGGAGTATTGTGTGCAGTTTTGGTCCCTTAATTTGAGGAAGGTAATTCTTGCTATTTAGTGAGTGCAGCGTAGGTTTACAAGGTTAATTCCCGGGATGGCGGGACTGTCATATGCTGAGAGAATGGAGCACTCTGTACACGCTGGAGTTTAGAAGGATGAGAGGCCATCTCATCGAAACATATAAGATTCTTAAGGGCTTGGACACACTAGAGGCAGGAAACATGTTCCCGATGTTGGGGGAGTCCAGAACCAGGGACCACAGTTTAAGAATAAGGGGTAAGCCATTTAGAACGGAGACGCGGAAACACTTTTTCTCACAGAGAGTGGTGAATCTGGAATTCTCTGTCTCAGAGGGCAGTGGAGGCAGATTCTCTGGATACTTTCAAGAGAGAGCTAGATAGGGCTCTTAAAAATAGCAGAGTCAGGGGATATGGGGAGAAGGAAGGAACGGGGTACTGATTGGGGATGATTTGCCATGATCACATTGAATGGCGGTGCTGGCTCGAAGGGCCGAATGGCCTACTCTGGCATCTATTGTCAATCACAGGTACCAGACTACTGACCGACATCTACTGCATAACCAGTGTTTTGAGCGACTGGTTATGCAGCATATCAAAAATAGTCTACCTGCCGACCTAGACCCACTGCAGTTCGCCTACAGAGCCAACCGATCCACAGAGGACGCAGTCTCAACAACACTGAACCTCGTACTGTCACACCTTGATCGGAAAAATACTTATGCCAGGATCCTCTTCAGACTTCAGCTCTGCTTTTAACACAATCATTCCGCAGCAGCTGGTGGAGAAGTTGGAGCTATTGGGGGTTGATGCTGGCACATGTAACTGGGTCCTGAACTTTCTATCACAACGGCAGCAGACAGTCAGGGTGGGCAGTAGGACATCAAAAACCATAGCCGTGAGCACTGGCTCGCCCCAAGGCTGTGTCCTAAGCCCCCTGCTGTTTAGTCTGCTTACACACGACTGTACTGCTAGACTCAACAACAACTTCATCAACAAGTTCGCTGATGACACAACAGTGGTGGGTCTCATCAGTGACAATGATGAGTCGGCGTACAGGATGGAGGTGGAGCTGCTCACAGGATGGTGCAAATCCCACAACCTCATTCTCAACGTGGGAAAAACTAAGGAGATGGTGGTTGACTTCAGGAGGGCGGGAAAACAACACCATACACCTCTGCACATCGATGGAGCTGATGTGGAAAGGGTCAGCAGCGTGAAGTTCCTAGGACTCCACCTGTCAGATGACCTGACGTCCACGACCAACACCACAGTACTGGTCAAGAGAGCCCAGCAGCGACTACACCCTCTCCGAAGACTACGTAAAGCAGGTCTCCCCACTACACACCTACGAATATTTTATAGGGGGACAATCGAGAGCACATTAACCTACGGCATCACTTCCTGGTTCTGGAGCTGTAAGTCGTACGAACGGCACCAACTAGACAGGATTGTGAAGACCGCCAGCAGGATTATTGGTGCTCCACTCCCTTTCCTGCTGGACATATACAGGAAGAGATGTATCAGCAGAGCCATCTCCATCATCAAAGACCACTACCACCCATCGCATCACATATTCTCCATCCTGCCATCTGGGAAGAGGTACAGGAGCATTAGCTGCAAAACCAGCAGGATGCTCCTCAGCTTCTTCCCGCAGGCTATAAGACTGATAAACGGACTTTGCCCCCTGCCAAAGTATCGCGCACCAACCATCAACCTGGACACACTGCAGCAGAGCCACTGTCGTGCCGCTGCCGATCGGAACGCCTGTTGATGTTTAGAAGAGAGTAGAGTGTTTAATTTGTTCATGATATATGTATTTTTTATTTCTATTTATTTTGTACTGCACACTGAATGGACACTGGTTGAGTAACGTTTTTTTGTTTCCTCTGGGTATGTGAGTACTCAGGAAAATGACAATAAAGATATACTATACTATACTATACTATACTACAAACCCACTGACGCCCATGGCTATCTGGACTACACTGGCCACCTATGTGCCCAGGATAAAGTGTTCCAAACCAGGGCATCGGAGATGTCCTCATTCCTTAGGGAATGGGGGTTCCCCTCTTCTACTAGAGATGAGGATCTTATCATGGTCTCTTCTTTATCCTGCAGCTCTGCTCTTACTCCCCACCCCCCTACTCATAACAAGAACAGAGTCCCCCATGTCCTCACATTCCACCCTACCAGCCGTCACAAACAACAGATAATCCTCAGACATTTTCGCCACCTCTAACAGGATCCCACCATTGGCCACATCTTCCCATTCTCCAATTTCAGGTAGTCCTTGCTTTCTCCCTCCTTCCCCTTCCCTTCCCAGCTCTCCCCCAAGCCTAATGTCTCTGCCTTTTCTTTTCTTTTTCCCATTCCCCACCTCAACATCAGTCTGAAGAAGGGTCTCGCCCCTTTACGTCGCCTATTCCTTCTCTCCATAGATGCTGCCTCACCCGCTGAGTTACTCCAGCATTTTTGTCTACCTTCGATTTTTCCAGCATTTGCAGTTCTTTCTTAATGCACACGGTGGGAGTGTTGACCACAAATTGGACGGGCCTGCAGTGTGGCAAACCACCACATGGTGGGAGTGTTGACCATAAATTGGACAGGCCTGCAGTGTGGCAGACCACCACATGGTGGGAGTGTTGACCACAAATTGGACGGGCCTGCAGTGTGGCAGACCACCACATGGTGGGAGTGTTGACCACAAATTGGAGTGACCTGTTATACGAATTCACTGCATACTGGGAGTGGTGTCTGCAAATTACATATAATTGTGCTCTTTACTGCAAAATGGTTCTTTATTGCTCTGTGACCCGTTTCCTTTCCCTACAATGCACCCATTGCACAGATGCCAAAGTTTGTAAAAGCCCTGAAACCAGCAGAGATTTGGTATGAAAATCAAGGAACTACAGATGCTGGTTTACAAAAAAATAGACAGTGCTGAAGTCACTCAGTAGGTGAGGCAGCATCTGTGGAGAACATGGATAGGTGACGCAGTTTGCATACCTTCCAAACAGATCCACGGATGATGTGGTCTCCCAGGTTCTACACACCACTCTCTCTCACATGGACAGCCAAGGGGGGGCTATGTGAGGATTCTGTTCATTGATTTGAGTTCAGCTTTCAACACCATAGTCCCCACAGACTTGCTGAGAAGCTGCTGGAGCTGGGACTGAACACTCCCCTGTGTGCTTGGGTCCTGGACTTTCTTACCTGCTGGCCCCAGGTGGTCAAGATGAGGAGACATACCTCCAACCCCCTCACCCTGAACACAGGATCCCCCCAGGGTTGCGTCCTCAGCCCTCTACTGTACTCCCGGTACACACATGACTGTGTGGCCAGGTTCAGCTCCAACTCCATCATCAAGTTTGCAGATGACACTGTGGTGGTGGGCCTGATCTCCGATAACAATGAGAAGTCTGACCTGATCTGGCACTCTGGTGTCACTCTAGTGAATGTCACTAAAACTAAGGAGCTGATTGTCGACTGCTGTGGATAGTGTGAGCAACTATAAATACCTGAGAGTCCACATCACAGAAGATCTGACATGGACAACACACGCTGCCACACTGGTGAGTAAGGCAAGGCAGTGCCTTTACCACCTCAGGCAGCTGAGGAAATTCAGAGTCTCTCTGAGTATCCTTCAGTGCTTCTACTCTGGGGCTGTAGAAAGCATCTTGTCCGGCAACATCACCATCTGGTTTGGGAACAGCTCTAACCAGGACAGGACGGCTCTGCAGAGAGTAGTTTGTTCGGCCGAACGTACTATGGGAATTACACTCGCCCCCCCCCCCTGCAGGACCTATACACCAGGAGGTACAGATCACAGGTACAACATAATGAAGGACCCCTATCACCCCAGCAACGGACTGTTCCAGTTGCTACGGTCAGGCAAACGCCTCCGCTGTCACGCAGTGAAAACAGAGAGGATGAGACGGAGTTTCTTTCCACAGACCATCAGGACTGTAAACTCTGATCTCACCAGGGACTAAATACTGTTGTGTTGTGTCTTTTATTTAAATGTAAATACTGGTTCTGTTCTGTTGTTCTGTTGTTTTGCACAATCCCGCAGGCGTTGCAACATTCATTCACTGTACATCTTGTATGTGTGACAAATAAAGTTGACTTGACGTTTCACAGAGTGCTGGAGTAACTCAGCTGGTCAGGTAGCATCTGTGGAGAACATGGATAGGTGACGTTTCACAGAGTGCTGGAGTAACTCAGCGGGTCAGGCAGCATCTGTGGAGAACATGGATAGGTGAGATTTTGGGTTGGGAGCCTTCAGACTGATTTCTGGATGTGGTTCTGTTTACTTCATGAAGGCAGTAGCAAGAATGAATTTGTCTCCTGGATAGCTGTCCAATTGTGTTTTAATTGTCTCCAGGTCCTGACAGGATATTCCCTAGGGCATTGAGGGAAGTTAGTGTAGAAATAGCCGGGGCTATGACAGAAATATTTCAAATGTCATTAGAAACGGGAATAGTCCCCGAGGATTGGCATACTGCGCATGTTGTTCCATTGTTTAAAAAGGGTTCTAAGAGTAAACCTAGCAATTATAGGCCTGTTAGTTTGACTTCAGTGGTGGGCAAATTAATGGAAAAGATACTTAGAGATAATATATATAAGCATCTGGATAAACAGGGTCTGATCAGGAACAGTCAGCATGGATTTGTGCCTGGAAGGTCATGTTTGACTAATCTTCTTGAATTTTTTGAAGAGGTTACTAGGGAAATTGACGAGGGTAAAGCAGTGGATGTTGTCTATATGGACTTTAGTAAGGCCTTTGACAAGGTTCCTCATGGAAGGTTGGTTAAGAAGGTTCAACTGTTGGGTATAAATGCAGGAGTAGCAAGATGGATTCAACAGTGGCTGAATGGGAGAAGCCAGAGGGTAATGGTGGGTGGTTGTTTGTCAGGTTGGAGGCAGGTGACTAGTGGGGTGCCTCAGGGATCGATGTTGGGCCCTTTGTTGTTTGTCATGTACATCAATGATCTGGATGAAGGTGTGGTAAATTGGATTAGTAAGTATGCAGATGATACCAAGATAGGGGGTGTTGTGGATAATGAAGAGGATTTCCAAAGTCTACAGAGTGATTTAGGCCATTTGGAAGAATGGGCTGAAAGATGGCAGATGGAGTTTAATGCTGATAAATGTGAGGTGCTACACCTTGGCAGGATAAATCAAAATAGGACGTACATGGTAAATGGTAGGGAATTGAAGAATACAGTTGAACAGAGGGATCTGGGAATAACCGTGCATAGTTCCTTGAAGGTGGACTCTCATATAGATAGGGTGGTAAAGAAAGCTTTTGGTATGCTAGCCTTTATAAATCAGAGCATTGAGTATAGAAGCTGGGATGTAATGTTAAAATTGTACAAGGCATTGGTGAGACCAAATCTGGAGTATGGTGTACAATTTTGGTCGCCCAATTATAGGAAGGATGTCAACAAAATAGAGAGAGTACAGAGGAGATTTACTAGAATGTTGCCTGGGTTTCAACAACTAAGTTACAGAGAAAGGTTGAATAAGTTAGGTCTTTATTCTCTGGAGCGCAGAAGGTTAAGGGGGGACTTGATAGAGGTCTTTAAAATTATGAGAGGGATAGACAGAGTTGATGTGGATCAGCTTTTCCCTTTGAGAATAGGGAAGATTCAAACAAGAGGACATGACTTCAGAATTAAGGGACAGAATTTTAGGGGTAACATGAGGGGGAACTTCTTTACTCAGAGAGTGGTAGCCGTGTGGAATGAGCTTACAGTGGAAGTGGTGGAGGCAGGTTCGTTGGTATCATTTAAAAATAAATTGGATAGGCATATGGATGAGAAGAGAATGGAGGGTTATGGTATGAGTGCAGGCAGGTGGGACTAAGGGAAAATAATTGTTCGGCACGGACTTGTAGGGCCGAGATGGCCTGTTTCCGTGCTGTAATTGTTATATGGTTAATTGGGGCACTCACTTTATGAACTGGTTTTCAGTTGATGACTAATTGTTATGATTAAGAAGACGGCGAGGAATTTAAAGTGGATCTACATTGTACTTGGTTGAGGAAAGTTAATGTGAACTAGTTGTTAACCACTTGTGTGAAATGGTTAATGTTAACTACCCTAATCACAGCTTGTTTATTATGAGTTCTTGTGAAGGACATTTAGGTGAAAGGAATGTGTGTGATGTGTGGAGTGGTCATTCATTGAGCATTGGAATGGACAGACTGTTGTAGAGATTTGTAAAGATATTTGAATGCTCTTGCTCAAAAGACACAGAGTGCTGGAGTAACTCAGCGAGTCAGGCAGCATCTGTGGAGAACATGGATAGGTGACGTTTCACAGACTGCTGGAGTAACTCAGAGGGTCATAGAAACATAGAAAATAGGTGCAGGAGGAGGCCATTTGGCCCTTCGAGCCTGCACCGCCATTCATTGTGATCATGGCTGATCGTCCCCAATCAATAACCCGTGCCTGCCTTCTCCCCATAACCCTTGATTCCACTAGCCCCTAGAGCTCTATCCAATTCTCTCTTAAATCCATCCAGTGACTTGGCCTCCACTGCCCACTATGGCAGGGAATTCCACAAATTCACAACTGTCTGGGTGGAAAGGTTTTTTCCACCTCAGTCTTAAATGGCCTCCCCTTTATTCTAAGACTGTGGCCCCTGGTTCTGGACTCGCCCAACATTGGGAACATTTTTCCTGCATCTAGCTTGTCCAGTCCTTTTATAATTTTATATGTTTCTATAAGATAAGTGAAAAGTAAAAGTGGCAGGCCGGAAAATCCAGGGCAAAAATCAAAAAGGGCCACTTTTCAACATAATTGTATAAGGGGTAAGAGTGTTGTAAAAACAAGCCTGAAGGCTTTGTGTCTCAATGCAAGGAGCATTCGTAATAAGGTGGATGAGTTGAATGTGCAGATAGCTATTAATGACTATGATATAGTTGGGATCACGGAGACATGGCTCCAGGGTGACCAAGGCTGGGAGCTGAACATCCAGGGATATTCAATATTCAGGAGGGATAAAGAGAAAGGAAAAGGAGGTGGGGTAGCGTTGCTGATTAGAGAGGAGATTAACGCAATGGAAAGGAAGGACATTAGTTTGGAGGATGTGGAATCGGTATGGGTAGAGCTGCGAAACACTAAGGGGCAGAAAACGCTGGTGGGTGTTGTGTACAGGCCACCTAACAGTAGTAGTGAAGTTGGAGATGGTATCAAACAGGAAATTAGAAATGCGTGCGACAAAGGCAAAACCGTTATAATGGGTGACTTCAATCTACATATAGATTGGGAGAATCAAATTGGCAGGGGTGCTGAGAAAGAGGATTTTTTGGAATGTATGCGGGACAGTTATCTAAATCAACATGTAGAGGAACCAACGAGAGAGCAGGCTATTTTAGACTGGGTATTGAGTAATGAGGAAGGGTTAGTTAGCAGTATTGTTGTACGTGCCCCCTTGGGCAAGAGTGACCATAATATGGTTGAGTTCTTCATTAGGATGGAGAGTGACATTGTTAATTCAGAAACAATGGTTCTGAACTTAAAGAAAGGTAACTTTGAGGGTATGAGACGTGAATTGGCCAAGATTGACTGGCAATTAATTCTAAAAGGGTTGACGGTGGATATGCAATGGAAGACATTTAAAGACTGCATGGATGAACTACAAAAATTGTTCATCCCAGTTTGGCAAAGGAATAAATCAGGGAAGGTAGTGCATCCGTGGATAACAAGGGAAATCAGGGATAGTATCAAAGCGAAGGATGATGCGTACAAATTAGCCAGAAAAAGCAGCATACCGGAGGACTGGGAGAAATTCAGAGACCAGCAGAGGAGGACAAAGGGCTTAATTAGGAAAGGAAAAATAGATTATGAAAGAAAACTGGCAGGGAACATAAAAACTGACTGCAAAGGTTTTTATAGATATGTGAAAAGAAAGAGATTAGTTAAAACAAATGTAGGTCCCTTGCAGTCAGAAACAGGTGAGTTAATCATGGGGAACAAGGATATGGCGGACCAATTGAATAACTACTTTGGTTCCGTCTTCACTAAGGAAGACATAAATAATCTGGCTGAAATAGCAGGGGACTGCGGGTCAAAGGAGTTGGAGGAATTGAGTGAAATCCAGGTTAGCCGGGAAGTGGTGTTGGGTAAATTGAATGGATTAAAGGCCGATAAATCCCCAGGGCCAGATAGGCTGCATCCCAGAGTACTTAAGGAAGTAGCTCCAGAAATAGTGGATGCATTAGTAATAATCTTTCAAAACTCTTTAGATTCTGGAGTAGTTCCTGAGGATTGGCGGGTAGCAAACGTAACCCCACTTTTTAAGAAGGGAGGGAGAGAGAAAACGGGGAATTACAGACCAGTTAGTCTAACATCGGTAGTGGGGAAACTGCTAGAGTCAGTTATTAAAGATGGGATAGCAGCGCATTTGGAAAGTGGTGAAATCATTGGACAAAGTCAGCATGGATTTACAAAAGGTAAATCATGTCTGACGAATCTTATAGAATTTTTCGAGGATGTAACTAGTAGCGTGGATAGGGGAGAACCAGTGGATGTGGTGTATCTGGACTTCCAGAAGGCGTTCGACAAGGTCCCACATAAGAGATTAGTATACAAACTTGAAGCACACGGCATTGGGGGTTCAGTATTGATGTGGATAGAGAACTGGCTGGCAAACAGGAAGCAAAGAGTAGGAGTAAACGGGTCCTTTTCACAATGGCAGGCAGTGGCTAGTGGGGTACCGCAAGGCTCAGTGCTGGGACCCCAGCTATTTAGAATATATATTAATGATCTGGATGAGGGAATTGAAGGCAATATCTCCAAGTTTGCGGATGACACTAAGCTGGGGGGCAGTGTTAGCTGTGAGGAGGATGCTAGGAGACTGCAAGGTGACTTGGATAGGCTGGGTGAGTGGGCAAATGTTTGGCAGATGCAGTATAATGTGGATAAATGTGAGGTTATCCATTTTGGTGGCAAAAACAGGAAAGCAGACTATTATCTAAATGGTGGCCAACTAGGAAAAGGGGAGATGCAGCGAGACCTGGGTGTCATGGTACACCAGTCATTGAAAGTGGGCATGCAGGTGCAGCAGGCAGTGAAGAAAGCGAATGGTATGTTAGCTTTCATAGCAAAAGGATTTGAGTATAGGAGCAGGGAGGTTCTACTGCAGTTGTACAGGGTCTTGGTGAGACCACACCTGGAGTATTGCATACAGTTTTGGTCTCCAAATCTGAGGAAGGACATTATTGCCATAGAGGGAGTGCAGAGAAGGTTCACCAGACTGATTCCTGGGATGTCAGGACTGTCTTATGAAGAAAGACTGGATAGACTTGGTTTATACTCTCTAGAATTTAGGAGATTGAGAGGGGATCTTATAGAAACTTACAAAATTCTTAAGGGGTTGGACAGGCTAGATGCAGGAAGATTGCTCCCGATGTTGGGGAAGTCCAGGACAAGGGGTCACAGCTTAAGGATAAGGGGGAAATCCTTTAAAACCGAGATGAGAAGAACTTTTTTCACACAGAGAGTGGTGAATCTCTGGAACTCTCTGCCACAGAGGGTAGTCGAGGCCAGTTCATTGGCTATATTTAAGAGGGAGTTAGATGTGGCCCTTGTGGCTAAGGGGATCAGAGGGTATGGAGAGAAGGCAGGTACGGGATACTGAGTTGGATGATCAGCCATGATCATATTGAATGGCGGTGCAGGCTCGAAGGGTCGAATGGCCTACTCCTGCACCTAATTTCTATGTTTCTATGTTTCTAAGATCCCCCTTATCCTTATAAACTCCAGTGAATACAATCCTAGTCTTTTAAACCTTTCCTCATATGACAATCCCGCCATCCCAGGGATCAATCTTGTGAACCTACGCTGCACTGCCTCAATCACAAGGATGTCCTTTCTCAAATTCGGAGACAAAAACTGTACACAATACTCCAGATGTGGTCTTACCAGAGCCCTATACAACAGCAGAAGAACCTCTTTACACCTATACTGAAATCCTCTTGTTATGAAGGCCAACATTCCATTAGCTATCTTCACTGCCTGCTGTACCTGTAAGCCAACTTTCAGTGACCGGTGTACAAGGACACCCAGGTCTCGCTGTACCTCCCCCTTACCTAACCTAACCCCATTGAGATAATAATCTGCCCCCTTGTTTTTGCCACCAAAGTGGATAACCTTATATTTATCTATATTATACTGCATCTGCCACGAATCTGCCCACTCACTCAACCTGTCCAGGTCACCCTGCAACCTCCTAACATCCTCTTCACAGTTCACACTGCCACCCAGCGTTGTGTGATCCGCTAACTTGCTAGTGTGGCTCCTAATTCCCTCTTCCAAATCATTAATATATATGGTAAACAGTTGCGGCCCCAACACCGAGCCTTGCGGCACTCCACTCGCCACTGCCTGTCATTCTGAAAAGGACCCGTTCACTCCCACTCTTTGCTTCCGGTCTGCCAACCAATTTTCTATCCATGTCAACACCCTACCCCCAATACCATGTGCTCTAATTTTGGTCACCAATCTCCCGTGTGGGACCTTATCAAAGGCTTACTGAAAGTCTAGATACACTACATCCACTGGCTCCCCTTCATCCATTTTATTTGTCACATCCTCAAAAAATTCCAGAAGATTAGTCAAGCATGATTTTCCTTTTATGAATCCATGCTGACTTGGACTAATCCAAATGCCCCATTATTACCTCTTTAATAATTGACTCCAGCATCTTTCCCACAACCAACGTCAGGCTAACTGGTCTGTAATTCCCTGTTTTCTCTCTGGCTCCTTTCTTGAAAAGTGGGATAACATTAGCTATCCTCCAATCCACAGGAACTGATCCTGAACCTATTGAACATTGGAAAATGAACACCAATGCTTCCACTATTTCTAGAGCCACCTCCCTGAGGACCCTGGGATGCAGTCCATCAAGCCCAGGGGATTTATCATCCTTCAGTCCCAATAGCCTACCCAATACTATTTCTCGCCTAATGACCTTCAGTTCCTCGATCCCCTTAGATCCTCTGACCTCCAGTACTTCTGGGAGATTGTTTGTGTCTTCCTTAGTGAAGACAGGTCAGCTCTGGAGAACATGGATAGGTGACGTTTCACAGAGTGCTGGAGTAACTCAGCGGGTCAGGCAGCATCTGTGGAGAACATGGATAGGTGACGTTTCACAGAGTGCTGGAGTAACTCAGCGGGTCAGGCAGCATCTGTGGAGAACATGGATAGGTGACGTTTCACAGAGTGCTGGAGTAACTCAGCGGGTCAGGCAGCATCTGTGGAGAGTTTACATTGCTCTTTGTCTTTGCCTTCCTTGGGTAAAATGGGAATAATTGCTGCCTTCCATGATGGGGGAATCCTGCCCTCTTTAAGGGTCCAGTTAAAGCAAGACAGGAGCAGAGGTGTTAGCTCTTTCTTAAAGGCCTTGTACCATTCTGGTGGAAACCCATCGCTGCCTGGTGATTTACTAGCCTTAAGTCTACTGATTGCAGCTTCCAGCTCCTTAACCGTAAATTGTGATGTAATGGTATTATTTTGTGTCTCACCAATGGATGGCAGGTCAAGTGAGTTAAGAAAACTTCTCATTGTCCTTTCATCAGCTGATGGTGGTTTAGAATAGTGTTTCTTATAGTATTCTTCAAATATTCTTTCTATCTCATCTGGCTCATGTGATAATTGATTGGTTTTAGGATCTCTTATTTTATGAATTGTATTAGAGGTCTGCTGTTTGCGCAGGCGTCTGACCAGGAGTCTAGTTGCTTTTGGACCTGCTTCATAATAGGTCTGCTTTACAAATCTTGCCCTTTTTTCCATATCTCCCCTGAGGATCTCATCTATCTCCCCCCTTTTTTCCTTCATCTGTTTTAGTACCAACTGATCCTGTATGTTTTTATGTTTTTTCTCCAATTCTTTCAGTTTTTCTACTTTATGTTCATACGTAGCTAGCCGGGCCTTTTTTTGTGATGATGTCAGGGCGATCAGCTTTCCACGTATAACTGCCTTCATAGCATCCCACAGTATTACAGGATCCACATCCCCGTTATCATTCTCTTCTATGTACCTTTTTATCTCTTCCCTTATTTGTTCCACATTTGCCTTATTATTCAAAATACCCACATTGAGCCTCCAAACAGTATTTATTTTTCTACTATTCAGGTGTACTGTCAAACTGATCGCACTGTGATCAGATACATCTGCCACCCTGATTTTACACTCTGTGATCCTGTGACTCACCCGTATTTATTAAAAAGTAGTCAATCCTGGAGTAGACTGAGTGAGGTACTGAATAGTGTGTGTAGTCCCTTTCTCATTGTCCTATACAGGGACACATGACAATAAACTCACTTGAACTTCTAAAGGGTGAAGTTCTCTCCAAACATCAATTAGGCCCATTTCCTGTCCTGATGTGTTAATAAACTTGGTCAGATGCATCTTGGAATTTTTAGGCTTGTATCCAAATTATGATTCATGACCACATTGAAGTCCCCTCCACATATCAAAATACCTTCAGTCTCTGAAGCAATAATGTCAAACAGAGTTTTGAAAAAACATTTGGTACTCTCTGGGGGGGCATATACATTGATCAGTGTCACGACTTTGTTTTCCAGCTTTCCTTTAACTAATACATACCTTCCCTCTTTGTCCCTGACTTCTTTATGGCATTCAAATTGGACTGCATTTGTAATAAGGATAGCCACTCCCCTCTTTTGGCTAGTTTTATAGGAACTATAAAATGCATTTCTAAAGCCAAAGCGTTTTAGTTTCTCATGTTCTTGTTGAGGCAGGTGGGTTTCTTGTAAAAATAGTACCTGAGCCTTTTCTTTTTTCAGTTTAGCCAGGACCTTGCTCCTTTTACCTGGATTATTCATCCCATTTACATTGAGTGACACCAATTTGATAGTATTACATGATATTTAATTTACCCAATCCTGTCTTGCATTTATAAATCTCCAGATAACATGAAACTGTGCAGGTCTGAACATCTGGACAACATGTGCCAAATAAAAAAATAAAAATAAAAGAGAAAACAGTTGACATCCAAGTAAGGGTGATTCCTTTCCACCCTGAGTCCCCATTGGCAGGTATAGGGGAAAGCCTCCTCCCAGAGGGCCCCTCACTAGAGGTGAAACACTCCATTTCACGCATCCTAGTATTGTCCAACGTCATCCGATAGCACTTATTTTCTAGTCCAAAAGAGGTTGTGACACAATAAAAGCTAGTTGGATGGGGTCTGCTCAGACTCCTGTATTCGCTCTCTTGCTGTCTCACTCCCGTCTTCGCTCCTCTTTCCAACTCTCTGCCATGTCAAAGCCTGGAGAAGACACTGCATCTCTGGGTCCGCCGGCTCCTCAGCGCTGTAACCAGGTGTCTCCACGGAGTAGCCTCTCCTCCTCAGCTCCTGCCCTGGTCTTGTGCACTATGGCATGTGCATGTTCCTGAGTCCCAGTGAATACACATCTTGTTCAGCGGGGTCTAGAAGCGGACACCTCTCATTCAGGGCCCTCTTTATTCCCTTATATGCCTTGTGCCTCTGGACAACCTCCGTTGCATAGTCGTGGTCAAATGATAGTCGTCGCCCGTCAATCATTATCTTCTTTCCCCAGGCCTTTTCCAATACCATTTCTTTGGTATTAAACTCCAGGAAATTTACCACTATAGACCTAGGTGGTGCATTACCTTCCGGTTTGCGAGTCAAAGCTCCGTGCGCGCGCTGGATCCGTACGTTGGTGTCCATTGTTATTACGAGTTCAGTTTTCCAAAGTTGCTCCACAAATTCAGACATAGATTTGCCTTCTTTCTCTTCGGGTATGCCGTAGATGCGAATGTTATTTCGTCTAGACCGTCCTTCCAAATCAGTCAGTTTTTTTTGCATGGCTCTGTTTTTTCATAGATTTAAACAGCACATTTTTCATAGCCATGTTAATTGTCTCAGCCTCTTCAATTCGTGCTTCAGCTTTGTTTAGTCTAATTTCATGGGCGTGGATTTGTTTGGAGTTTGCAGAAAGTTTATGATAAATTTCTTGCTTTAGAACTCTGAGTTCGGTTTTCATGTCTTCTTTGATTTCTTCTTTAAATTTCTGTAAGCACTTTATATTCAGCCCTGAAGTCACGTATTTCCTTACTGATATTGTGTAGCATTGAGCGCACGGTTTCTGCTGAGTCATCTTTTGAGCTTTGAGCTTTGTCCATCTCCGGTGAATTCTTTCTTTCTCGTCCGTCACGTTTCTTTTGACTTCTAGTTGTCGCTCCCCACTCATTCCAATACAGAAAACTGTGAATTATGTGGCAATTAGTGAATTAAGGGAGGATAGTTTTAAACTTGCTATCGGGAGCTCGAAATTAAGCAGCCATCTGCTCGCGTCGCCACCGGAAGTGATAAATAAGATGTTTAAAACAAATGTGCTTTCTTCTTTCTGATCCTTTTATATTATTTATATTTATAGATATGTATCATGGAGAGAGTATTGGAGCATAAGGCCTTAAATGCAGAAAATCAACAAGGCGCTCCATTCCACCCCTCTCATCTTCCATACCTCTTTTTGCCTTACGTTAGTTATAACGTGAGTTTAACGGTGGACACTCGTATATACTCGTGGGTACTCGTAGCTCGGCAGCTGGGCAGAGAAAAAAAGGGTTGTGTCAACATCAGCACATGACCTGGGTCTGTCCAGGGCGTTTCCCTCATTGCTGGAGAAACTTTTGCAGAAGAAGCTCGTCTCGAGATGGCACCCAAAAAACCCAACTGAAGGACACAAAAAACCTGCCATGAAGGCTTTGCACACACAGGAGAGGAGAGGCAGGAGGAGATGCAACAGGAGGAGGCAGCACTGCATGAGGGCAGGAGAACAGGGAGGTTAATATGTGCAGACCACCTCCCTGGCAGCTGTGTCTGACAATGCCTCAGACTCGGAGGCCCCATTGAGTAAGGGTGGTTGGAGAAAGGTAAATCCCTTTTCCTTCAACAGGCAGCAAGAGGGAGACATTGTAGAGTGGTATCAGGCAAATGATATCCTCTATGATAAACCCAGAGAGGATTATCGAAATAAGGTGAAGAAGCGGCTTTGTTGGAGGAAAAGGCAAAGGACAAAAGGCAGTGGAGGCTGGCAGACAGGAAGCAAAGAGTAGGAGTAAACTGGTCCTTTTCAGAATGACAGGCAGTGACTAGGCAGTGACTAGGCAGGCAGAATGGCATGCATATTCAACCTCCGTACTGTACTGGGGGAGAGGAGAGTGAGAGGGGGAGAGGAGAGTGAAGGGTGGAGGGGGGGAGAGGTGGGGGTGTGGGGGGGAAGGAGTCACATGCGAGTCCTGTACTTTAGCTCCAGGACGTTGGGATAGTCCCAGCCTCAACTACCTCCTCCGGCAGTTTGTTCCATACACCCACCACCCTCTGTGTGGAAAAGTTACCCCTCAGATTCCAATTAAATCTTTTCCCCTTCACCTTGAACCTATGTCCTCTGGTCCTCGATTCCCCTACTCTGGGCAAGAGACTCTGTGCGTCTACCCGATCTATTCCTCTCATGATTTTATCCACCTCTATAAGATCACCCCTCATCCTCCTGCGCTCCATGGAATAGAGACCCAGCCTACTCAACCTCTCCCTGTAGCTCACACCCTCGAGTCCTGGCAACATTCTTGTAAAAAGGGGAAGGGAAAACGAGGTGTAACATTCAGTAAAAGTAACCAGGACAGTGGAAATAATGGGAGAATTCGAGTGGGGGGAGGAACAGAGAGAGAGGGTTATGTTGGAGCTCAATGTTCACACAGCTGGGGTGTGAGCTGCCCGTGAAATACCAGATGCTGCTCCTCCAATTTGTGCTGGGCCTCACTCACTCACTCACTCACTCACTCACTCACTCACTCACTCACTCACTCACTCACTCACTCACTCACTCACTCACTCACTCACTCACTCACTCACTCACTCACTCACCCACCCACCCACCCACCCACTCACTCACTCACTCACTCACTCACTCACTCACCCACTCACCCTGACAATGGAGGAGGCCCAGGACACACTCAATGCAGGTTATTGGGCCCTGAGGGAGGTGAGTGGGGATTGGATGTGAATCACAGGGTGTGAGAGTGGAGGGGAATATCAACGTCAGGCTGGGACTGCCAGCGGTTTCCATCCATCAGCAGCTGCTGTGACATTCTGTCTCAACTTTAAACTATTGATTAGAAGAGTCCACACGGACTTTTGAGCCGGTATTGATAAGGTTCCAGCCCCCTGCTGTACTCACTCTATACCCATGACTGCGTAGCGAACCACAGTGCGAACTCCATCATCAAGTTCGCTGACGACACCACTATTGTGGGGCGTATCACTGATGGGGATGAGTCAGAGTACAGAAGAGAGATCGAGCAACTGTCCATATGGTGCCAGCGCAATAACCTGGCCCTCAACACCAGCAAAACCAAGGAACTGATTGTGGACTTTGGAAGGAGTAGGAGGGGGACCCACAGCCCCATTTATATCAACGGGTCGATGGTTGAAAGGGTCAAGAGCTTCAAATTCCTGGGCGTGCACATCTCTGAAGATCTTTCCTGGTCCGAGAACACTAATGCAATCATCAAAAAAGCACATCAGCGCCTCTACTTCCTGAGAAGATTACGGAGAGTCGGTTGTCAAGGAAGACTCTCTCTAACTTCTACAGGTGCACAGTCGAGAGCATGCTGACCGGTTGCATCGTGGCTTGGTTCGGCAATTTGAGCGCCCTGGAAAGGAAAAGACTACAAAAAGTTGTAAACACTGCCCAGTCCATCATCGGCTCTGACCTTCCTTCCATCGAGGGGATTTATCGCAGTCGCTGCCTCAAAAAGGCTGGCAGTATCATCAAAGACCCACACCATCCTGGCCACACACTCATCTCCCTGCTACCTTCAGGTAGAAGGTACAGGAGCCTGAAGACTGCAACAACCAGGTTCAGGAATAGTTACTTCCCCTCAGCCATCAGGCTATTAAACCTGGCTCGGACAAAACTCTGATTATTACCAACCACTTTCTGTTATTTGCACTATCAGTTTATTTATTCATGTGTGTATATATTTATATCATGGTATATGGACACATTTATCTGTTTTGTAGTAAATGCCTACTATTTTCTGTGTGCTTAAGCAAAGCAAGAATTTCATTGTCCTACACAGGGACACATGACAATAAACTAACTTGAACTTGAACTTGAATGTCAAAGACCCGTTGGGCAAGTCACACCAGGGGGGGGGGGGGGGAGAAAGCGCGGGGCAGGGGGTATACGTACGGCGTGTGGGCCGGTGGCAGGACATGGGGATGAGGAAGAGAAGAATCAGACAAACTGGACACTCCATGGCCGCTCGTCTGGTCTCTGCCCTCGTTCTCCTGCAGTTTAATCCTCTCTCCCAGACGGTCAATGATTAACCTGCTGACAGCGATGATCCGTCCACACCGCGGCCACACAGGGGGGGTCAGTCTCTGCCTGGTCACTCACACTGACCCACTGGATCCAGGCTTTGAATCCCACCTGACCAACGGCCTTGTGTGTGTGGGTCAGTCACACCTCTCTGGCCACTGCGGCCACACTGGTCACTGCGGCCACACACTGGTCACTGCGGCCACACACTGGTCACTGCGGCCACACACTGGTCACTGCGGCCACACACTGGTCACTGCGGCCACACACTGGTCACAGAAACATAGAAACATAGAAATTAGGTGCAGGAGTAGAGGCCATTCGGCCCTTCGAGCCTGCACCGCCATTCAATATGATCATGGCTGATCATCCAACTCAGTATCCCGTACCTGCCTTCTCTCCATACCCTCTGATCCCCTTAGCCACAGGGGCCACATCTAACTCCCTCTTAAATATAGCCAATGAACTGGCCTCGACTACCCTCTGTGGCAGAGAGTTCCAGAGATTCACCACTCTCTGTGTGAAAAAAGTTCTTCTCATCTCGGTTTTAAAGGATTTCCCCCTTATCCTTAAGCTGTGACCCCTTGTCCTGGACTTCCCCAACATCGGGAGCAATCTTCCTGCATCTAGCCTGTCCAACCCCTTAAGAATTTTGTAAGTTTCTATAAGATCCCCTCTCAATCTCCTAAATTCTAGAGAGTATAAACCAAGTCTATCCAGTCTTTCTTCATAAGACAGTCCTGACATCCCAGGAATCAGTCTGGTGAACGTTCTCTGCACTCCCTCTATGGCAATAATGTCCTTCCTCAGATTTGGAGACCAAAACTGTACGCAATACTCCAGGTGTGGTCTCACCAAGACCCTGTACAACTGCAGTAGAACCTCCCTGCTCCTATACTCAAATCCTTTTGCTATGAAAGCTAACATACCATTCGCTTTCTTCACTGCCTGCTGCACCTGCATGCCTACTTTCAATGACTGGTGTACCATGACACCCAGGTCTCGCTGCATCTCCCCTTTTCCTAGTCGGCCACCATTTAGATAATAGTCTGTCACTGCGGCCACACACTGGTCACTGCGGCCACACACTGGTCTCCACGTGCCACACACTGGTCTCTGGATCCAGGCTGAGTCTCTGCAGTGACCAGAGTGGTGTGGCTGACCCACACACACTGGGCAGTGGTGGGATTCAAACCCTCGCCTCTGCAGAAACAGCCTGGATCCAGAGATCGGTGACCACAGTGACCAGTGTGTGGCCGCAGTGGCCAAAGGGCCAGATTTCTTTGCTGTAAGACAGTGAGATGAAGGTCTGTCCAGTCTTGCCCATCTGATCGATGTTCCAGTCACAGCCTCATGGACACGTCCAGAGACCCCCCTCCACCCCCGCTCCCCCCCCCCCCCCCCCCCCCCCCCCCCCACTCCCTCCTCCCCATTGTGAACAATTTTGGGCCCCGTATCTGAGGGAGGATGTGCCGGCTCTGGAGAGGGTCCAGAGGAGGTTTACAAGGATTGACCTATGATCCCTGACACAAGGTCAAAGGTTACCAGTACCTGGAGGACAAGAACTCGGACCAATCGGAGGAGGGAGAAACTCCCCGTGACCCGCGGGACAGCAGGGAAACGACGGAGACTGAGGAATGGCTTTGGTGACCCCCTCTCTCTCCCCCTCCCCTGTCTCCCCTCTCTCCCCCCGCTCTCTCTCCTCCCGCACTCTCTCCCCCCTCTCTCTCTCCCCCCTCTCTCTCCCCTCTCTCTCCTCCGCTCCACTCTATCCCCTCTCTCTCTTTCCTCCTTTTAACAAAGTATTAGTTTTTAATAAATTATTAAACAAACTCGAGCCTGGTGTTGATGTTCTCTGCTGTGTGCGGGCCCCACCACAGGTCTGTGGGGGTTAGAGGGGGGAGGGGAGGGCCAGTGGGTGAGGGGGAGTGGGGGAGAGGGAGGGCAAGGGGGAGGGGTGGGGGGGGGCGGGGTAGTGGGGGGGAGAACTGCAGGTACCTGATGACCACCACACCCGTGTGTCCAGGTGCAGCTCCTTAAAGCCCACGTTAGGGAACGAGGAGCAGCTGGTTGACCTCAGGACCATCCTGGAGACAGAATCTCTTGGACAGGACGTAGAGAGAGGTCATCATGTGGATGCCCAGCAAGAGAGAAGGTGGTCCCTCGAGGTAGGGAATGAGACGGTGCTGTGGCACTCAAGAATGGAGGGTGATGAGGGGAAGTATCGGGGACAGAATAGACAGCGAGGAAGGCAGAACTGCAGGTGCTGCTTAAACCGGAGACAGACACAAAAAGCTGGAGTAACTCAGTGGGTCAGGCAGCATTGGGGCATGGATAGGTACATTGTACCTGGTTCAGTGAGTGGAGACTGGCAGCTTGGGGCATGGATAGGTACATTGTACCTGGTTCAGTGAGTGGAGACTGGCAGCTTGGGGCATGGATAGGTACATTGTACCTGGTTCAGGGAGGGGCAGGTCTGGCAGCTCCGGGTACAGGAGCTTCAGGAGAGACAGGGTGAGGGAAAAGGAGTGGGGTGGGGGGGGTTACATTGTTGGTTAAGGAGGATGTCACGGCTGTGTTCAGAGGTAACATTACAGACGGTTTGTCTAGAGAGGCTCTATGTGTGGAGCTGAGGAACAAGAAAGGGATGATCACCTTGTTGGGTAGTACTACAGACCCCCGTATAGTCAACGGGAATTAGAGCAGATATGCCGGGAGATTGCAGGTGAATGGGTGTTGTAGATGGGGATCCCAATATTAACTGGGATAGTCATCGTGTGAATGGTTGTAGATGGGGTGAAAATTGTCGAATGTGTTCAGGAGAGTTTTCTCCAGCAGTCAGAGCCTCACATGTGAGAGGCTGGTCAGGGTGGCACAGCGGTAGAGTTGCTGCCTCGATCCTGACTACGGGTGCTGTCTGTACGGTGGAGTTTGTACGTTCTCCCGTGACCTGCGTGAGATCTTCGGTTTCCTCCCACACTCCAAAGATGTACAGGTTAATTGGTTTGGTGTAAATGTAAAAATTGTCCTTGTGGGTGTGGGATAGTGTTAATGTGCGGGAATCGCTGGTCGGCGTGGACACAGTGGGCCAAAGGGCCTGTTTCCCCACTGTATCTCTAAACTAAAACTCTAAAACTTGATGTAGTCTAGGGACATTGGGAAGGGCAAGTGAATGAAGTGTTCATGGAGCAATAACCACTGTTTGATTAGGTTTAAGATAGTTCTGGACAAGGCCCATGTGTTCAAATTCTAAATTGGGGCAAGGCCAACTTTCTTGTGTATGGCGTGCACAGCCTAAAGTTGTAGGACAACTTGTACTATTCGATTGTGCACGCCAGATTGATTGCATTCGTTGAAACAGGGTGGACCACGTGAAGGTTTCAACCTCCCACCCCCAAGGCCAACTTTGAGGGGATGAGACAGAAACTCACTCGTTGACCGGAGCAGGTTGTTGGAAGGAAAAGGAATGTCAGGGAAGTGGGATGTTTTTAAAAGTGCTGACAAGAGTTCAGGACATACATGTCCTTGTTAGAGTGAGGGGTAAAGCAAGCTTGGCTGATGAGGGAAATTGAGGCTTTGGCCAAGAGTAAGAGTTGAGACAGCTGGGATCAGGTGCATCCCTGGAGGAGTTTTGGGAACTAAGGTGCTAGCTAAAAAAAGAAATAAGGAGATCGCATATAGCTCTATAGCTTTGGCAGATGTACAAAGGACAATCTCAAGAGATTGTATAAAGGGTAGCCAGAGAGAGTCAAGTCAAGGGAGTTTATTGTCATGTGTCACAGATGGGACAATGAAATTCTTGCTTGCTGCAGCACAACAGAGTATTTTAGGCATAAATACAGATCAGATCAGTGTGACCATATACCGTACAATATATATATACACATATAACTACACAGGTAAAGTGCAATAGGCTGTTATAGTTCAGAGTTTGTTTGAGGTTGAGTTTAATAGCCTGATAGCTGTGGGGAAGTAGCTATTCCTGAACCTGGATGTTACAGATTTCAGGCTCCTGTACCTTCTACCTGAAGGCAGTGGAGAGATGAGTGTGGCCAGGATGGTGTGGGTCCTTGATGGTGCTGACAGCCTTTTTGAGGCAGCGCCTGCGATAGATAGATCCCCTCGAGAGTGGGACCTCTAAGGGATCAAAGCGCTCACCTCTGTGTGGAGCCACAGGAGATGGACAAGATTTTACCATAGACGGAGGAACTTGGGGCAGTCAATGGAAGTGTCTTGAGAGCTGACAGTGTTACAGTCAAAGAAGTACTGTAGGTACTATCGTGTATGAAGGTAGAAACATCTCGAGCCTGATCGGATATATCCGAGGACATTGTGGGAAAGTAGAGAGGAGCTAGAATACAAAAACGATCCAAGGAGATTTACGAGAATGATCCCAGGAATCAGTGGGTTAACATGATGAGTGTTTGACGGCACTGGGCCTGTACTCGCTGGAGTTTAGAAAAATTAGGGGGGACCTTACTGAAATGTACAGAATAATGAAAGGCCTGGATAGAGTGGATGTGGAGAGGATGTTTCCACTAGTGGGAGAGTCTACGACCAGAGGGCACAGCCTCAGAATTAAAGGGCGTTCCTTTAGGAAGGAGATGAGGAAGAATTTCTTTAGCCAGAGGGTGGTGAATCTGTGGGATTCTTTGTCACAGACGGCTGTGGAGGCCACAAGTCAGTGGATATTTTTAAGGCAGAGATAGATAGACTGTTGATTAGTGCGGGTGTCAGGGGTTATGGGGAGAAGGCAGGAGAATGGGGTTAGGAGGGAGAGATAGATCAGCCATGATTGAATGGCGGAGTTGACTCGATGGGCCGAATGGTCTGAATCTACTCCTATCACATGAACACAGAGCGTAAACAGAACACACAATGATAATGGATACCTGGGCATCATGGTGGCAGAGGGGCAGAGTTGCAGCAGAGGCCAATAGATACGGGCAATGCACAAAGTCCTGCCGAGTAGGGGAATCAAGAAGCAGAGGCCAATAGATATGGGCAATGCACAAAATCCTGCCTAGAGTAGGGGTATTGAGAAGCAGAGGACATGGGTTTAAGCTGAGGGGGTGAGGGAGGGACAGGCAGGGGGTGGGTGAGGGGGGGACAGGCAGGGGTGGGTGAGGGAGGGACAGGCAGGGGTGGTGAGGGGGGGACAGGCAGGGGGTGGGTGAGGGAGGGAGGGACAGGCAGGGGGTGGGTGAGGGGGCACAGGCAGGGAGTGGGTGAGGGAGGGAGGGACAGGCAGGGGGTGGGTGAGGGGGGGGACAGGCAGGGGGTGGGTGAGGGAGGGACAGGCAGGGGTGGTGAGGGGGGGACAGGCAGGGGGGGGGTGAGGGGGGCACAGGCAGGAGGTGGGTGAGGGAGGGAGGGACAGGCAGGGGGTGGGTGAGGGGGGCACAGGCAGGGGGTGGGTGAGGGGGGGTATATTTAAAGTTTCATTCATTCAAGGTGGGGAACAGATTTAATAGGAATCTGAGGAGTAACGTTACCACAGTGGGTGCTGGGTGTATGGAACAAGCTCCCAGAGGAGGTAGTTGAGACTGGGACTATCCCAACATTTAAGAAACAGTTAGACAGGTACATGGATAGGACAGGTTTGGAGGGATATGGACCAAACGCAGGCAGGTGGGACTAGTGTAGATGGGGCATGTTGGTGGGTGTGGGCAAGATGGGCTGAAGGAAGGGCCTGTTTCCACACTGTATCATGCTGTGACTAGTGTAGATGGGGCATGTTGGTGGGTGTGGGCAAGATGGGCTGAAGGAAGGGCCTGTTTCCACACTGTATCATGCTGTGACTAGTGTGTGACTAGTGTAGATGGGACATGTTGGTGGGTGTGGGCAAGTTGGGCTAAAGGGCCTGTTTCCACAATGTATCACTCTGTGACTAGTGTAGATGGGGCATGTTGGGCGGTGTAGGGCAAGTTGGGCTGAAGGAAGGGCCTGTTTCCACACTGTATCACTGACTAGTGCAGGGTCCAGTAGAGGTTTACGAGTGATTCCCTGGGTGATTGGGTTAATGTATGAGGAGCTTTCGAAGGCTCTGGGCCTGTACTAATGGAGTTTAGAAAGATTAGGGTGGATCTCACTGAAACCTACAGAATAATAAAAGGCCTGGAAAGGGTGGATTTGGAGAACTCGTCAATTTAAACAGGAGGGGGGATAAGGTGCATTTACAGAGCAACAGAACATAATGTTTTCATAAAAGACAAACACAGAGTGCTGGAGTAACTCAGCGGGTCAGGCAGCATCTGTGGAGAACATGGATAGGTGACGTTTCACAGAGTGCTGGAGTAACTCAGCGGGTCAGGCAGCATCTGTGGAGAACATGGATAGGTGACATTTCACACAGTGCTGGAGTAACTCAGCGGACAGGCATCATCTGTGGAGAACATGGATAGGTGACGTTTCACAGAGTGCTGGAGTAACTCAGCGGGTCAGGCAGCATCTGTGGAGAACATGGATAGGTGATGTTTCACAGAGTGCTGGAGTAACTCGGCGGGTCAGGCAGCATCTCTGGAGAGAAGGAATGGCGACGTTTCGGGTTGAGACCCTTCTTCAGACTGAAAGTCACGGGAAAGGGAAAAGAGAGATGTAGACAATGGATGTAGAGAGATAAAGAACAAATGAAAATTAAGAGAACAGGCTATTGTTAGCTGTTTGTTGGGTGTGACGAGTGAGGGAGAGATGGTGAGAGAGGGAATGCCGGGGTTACTTGATGTTAAAGAAATCAAGATTCATGCCCAAGCGAAATACAAGATGCTGTTCCTCCAATTTGTGCTGGACCTCACTCTGACAGCGGAGGAGACCGAGGACAGAAAGGTCTGTGTGGGAATGGGAAGGAGAATGAAAGTGTCCAGCAACTGGGAGATCAGGCAGGTTCAGGCGGGCTGAGTGAAGGTGTTCCGTGAAACGATCGGCCAGTCTATGTTTGGTCTCGCCGATGTATAAGAGTCTACATTTTGTTGCTTCATCTTTCGAGGATTTAGACGGCCATAGAATGGAGAGGATGTTTTTGTTGGAGCTTTGATAGGCTGACTGGTGTTTTATAGAAACATAGAAACATAGAAAATAGGTGCAGGAGTAGGCCATTCGGCCCTTCGAGCCTGCACCACCATTCAATATGATCATGGCTGATCATCCAACTCAGTATCCTGTACCTGACTTCTCTCCATACCCCCTGATCCCTTTAGCCACAAGGGCCACATCTAACTCCCTCTTAAACATAGCCAATTATATTATATTTATATATATATTAGAAGCTTTAAGCATGGTTAGAGTCACATGCTGCTGGCAGATGTTTTAATGAACAAATACACTTTTGTGTCTCTTTATTGAACGACTCTAATATAACCATATAACAATTACAGCACGGAAACAGGCCATCTCGGCCCTACAAGTCCGCGCCGAACAATTTTTTTCCCTTAGTCCCACCTGCCTGCACTCATACCATAACCCTCCATTCCCTTCTCATCCATATGCCTATCCAATTTATTCTTAAATGATACCAACGAACCTGCCGCCACCACTTCCGGCATTGTTAAGGTTTATAGAGCCAATCCAAAGCAAGTACGTGATGAATGGTGTGTGAATAATTGGCCTACTCCTGCACCTTTATTCTTCTATGTTTCTAAACAGCAAATGTAAACTTTCTTTATTAACAATAAGTGATGCAGAGAAAGGGGAGTTTAGAGTTGTCACCCAGCACGGGAAACAGGCCCTTCAGCCCAACTTGCCCCATGCCCACCAACATGTCCCATCTACACTAGTCACAGAGTCACGGAAACAGGCCCTTCAGCCCAACTTGCCCCATGCCCACCAACATGTCCCATCTACACTAGTCACAGAGTCACGGAAACAGGCCCTTCAGCCCAACTTGCCCCATGCCCACCAACATGTCTCATCTACACTAGTCACAGAGTCACGGAAACAGGCCCTTCAGCCCAACTTGCCCCATGCCCACCAACATGTCCCATCTACACTAGTCACAGAGTCACGGAAACAGGCCCTTCAGCCCAACTTGCCCCATGCCCACCAACATGTCCCATCTACACTAGTCACATAGTCACCCAGCACGGAAACAGGCCCTTCAGCCCAACTTGCCCCATGCCCACCAACATGTCCCATCTACACTAGTCACAGAGTCACGGAAACAGGCCCTTCAGCCCAACTTGCCCACACTGGCCAACATGTCCCATCTACACTAGTCACAGAGTCACGGAAACAGGCCCTTCAGCCCAACTTGCCCACACTGGCCAACATGTCCCATCTACACTAGTCACAGAGTCACGGAAACAGGCCCTTCAGCCCAACTTGCCCACACCGGCCAACATGTCCCATTTACAGAAGTCGCACCTGCCCGTGTTTGGCCCATATCGCTCCAAACCTGTCCTATCCATGTATCTGTCCAAGTGTTGTGATAGTCCCAGCCTCAACTACCTCCTCTGGCAGCTCGTTCTATACACCCGCCACCCTCTGTGTGGAAATGTTTTCCCTTAGGTTAACATTCTCAATGTGAACAATTTGTTAACCAGCGAGCTGGTGTGGAATAAAAAATGGAATCATGGATAGAAAATTAACAAAAAATGGGTTGGCACGGTGGTGCAGCAGTAGAGTTGCTGCCTCACAGTGCCAGAGAACCGGGTTCCATCCTGACTACGGGTGCTGTCTGCACAGAGTTTGTACGTTCTCTCCATGACCTGCGTGGGTTTTCTCCAGGTGCTCCGGTTTCATCCCACGCTCCAAAGACGTGCGGGGTTTGTAGGTTAATTGCTTTTGGTAATTCGGTAATTGTAAAACTGTCCCTAGTGTACGGGGCGATCGCTGGTCTGTACGGACTCTGGCCGAAGGGCCTGTTACCGTGCTGTATCTCTAAACTAAACAGTCCACTAGTGGGAGAGTCTAGGACCAGAGGGCACAGCCTCAGAATTAAAGGACGTTCCTTTAGGAAGGAGATGAGGAGGAATTTCTTTAGTCAGAGGGTGGTGAATCTGTGGGATTCATTGCCACAGAGGGCTGTGGAGGCCACAAGTCAGTGGATATATTTAAGGCCGAGATAGATAGATTCTTGATTAGTACGGGTGTCGGGGGTTATGGGCAGGAGAATGGGGTTGGGAGGGAGAGATAGATCAGCTGTGATTGAATGGTAGAGTAGGCTCGATGGGACGAATGGCCTAATTCTGATTCTGTGTGCTATGGTCGTCTCTGACTTGAGGAAATGCAAGCAGCCACTTTGGGCAATTATTGTCCCACAGACAACTATTGCCCCAGGTGGATATCATGATGTAGTGCAACAAACATTGTCCCACAGACAACTACTGCCCCAGGTGGATATCATGATGTAGTGCAACAAACATTGTCCCACAGACAACTACTGCCCCAGGTGGATATCATGATGTGTGTAACAAACATTGATCCGCCACAGGTGGATGTGATTATTGGCTTGATTGAAGCTGTTTAGAAAATTGTCAGTTGTATAAAAGGGAGAGTTGTGGGAGTGTCTGAGTGCAGTGATCCTGGGCTGTGGATGGATGGATGGGAGCAGTGGTCCTGAGATGTGGATGGGAGCAGTGGTCCTGAGCTGTGGATGGGAGCAGTGGTCCTGAGCTGTGGATGGGAGCAGTGGTCCTGAGATGTGGATGGGAGCAGTGGTCCTGAGCTGTGGATGGGAGCAGTGGTCCTGAGCTGTGGATGGATGGGAGCAGTGGTCCTGGGCTGTGGATGGATGGGAGCAGAGGTCCTGGGTAGAGACAGATGTGGATCTATATCTCCAGGGCATGAAGTAGGTGAGAACACTACAGCTTTCTACTGAATTGTGTTTGCATCTTTGATTAATTCTGCTGACTTTTCCTTTCAATTGTTGTCATTTGAAGTGTCCAGGGATTTTAATTATTATTTTTTTCTGGTGCAACTGGAATTGTGTTGTTTCTGTGCTGTATCTCAGAACTAAACGGAGGTTTCCAGTAGTGGGAGAGTCTTGCACCAGAGGGCACAGTGTCAGAATAAAAGGATGTATCTTTGGAATCTTATTTGTGGAATTCTCTGAGGGCAGTGGAGGCCAAATCACTGGATGGATTTAAGCGAGAGTTAAATAGAGCTCTAGGTGCTAGTGGAGTCTAGGGATATGGGGAGAAGGCAGGCACGGGTTATTGATTGGGGATGATCAGCCATGATCGCACTGGATGGTGGTGCTGACTTGAAGGGCCGAATGGCCTCTTCCTGCACCTATTGTCTATGTTTCTATGTTTTCTGTGCTGTATCTCCAAACTAAAAGGATGTTTCTACTAGTGAGAGAGTCTTGCACCAGAGGGCACAGTGTCAGAATAAAGGATGTATCTTTACTAAAGTGATGATACCCTAACCTTATCACAACTGAAATTGAATCTGGCTGATGTAAATGTGGAAACAAAGACTTGTAGATGCTTCTTTATACCAAAGATAGACACATTGCTGGAGTAACTCAGTGGGTCAGGCAGCATCTCTGGAGAAATAAGAGATTTTGGGATGGAACAAAAGGGTTCGTACCCAAAATATTACCCATCCTTTTCCTGCAGAGATGGTGCCTGACCTGCTGAGTTTCTCCAGCACTCTTGTCATGGTCTCCCCTATATCCCGCAGCTCTGCTCTTACTCCCCATCCCCCTACTCGTAACAAGGACAGAGTCCCCCATGTCCCCCATTGCAGGTACAGCAGGCAGTGAAGAAAGCGAATGGCCTGTTGGCTTTCATAACAAGAGGAATCGAATATAGGTGCTGGCTTGAATGGGCCAAATGGCCTCCTATGGCGTCTATTGTCTATCACAGGTAACAGACTACTGACCGACATCTACTACAAAACCCACTGACCCCCATGGCTATCTGGACTACACTGGCAACATCTGTGCCCAGGATGAAGTGTTCCAAACCAGGGCATCGGAGATGTCCACATTCTTTAGGGAATGGGGGTTCCCCTCTTCTACTATAGATGAGGCTCTTATCATGGTCTCCTCTATATCCCGCAGCTGTGCTATTACTCCCCACCCCCCTACGTAACAAGGACAGAGTCCCCCATTCCTCACCTTCCACCCTACCAGCCGTCACATACAACAGATAATCCTCCAACATTTCGCCACCTCCAACGGGATCCCAACATTGTCCAATTTCAGTGTTTTCTCTCTCCCCCCTTCCCGGCTCTCCCACAGCCGACTGTCTCTGCCTCTTCCTTCCTTTATCCCGACCCCCCACCCCGACATCAGTCTGAAGAAGGGTCTCGACCTGAAAGGTCACCTATTCCTTCTCTCCATAGATGCTGCCTACCCGCTGAAGTTACTCCAGCATTTTTGTCTACCTTCGATTTTTCCAGCATCTGTAGTTCTTTCTTAATCCACATGGTGGGAGTGTTGACCACAAATTGGAGCGACCTGTTGTTGAATTCACTGGACATTGGGAGTTGCTGTCTACAAATTAGATAGAAACATAGACAGGAGTAGGCCATTCGGCCCTTTGAGCCTGCACCGCCATTCAATATGATCATGGCTGATCATCCAACTCAGTATCCCGTACCTGCCTTCTCTCCATACCCCCTGATCCCTTTAGGCCACAAGGGCCACATCTAACTCCCTCTTAAATATAGCCAATTAACTGTGGCCTCAACTACCTTCTGTGGCAGATAATTCCACAGATTCACCACTCTCTGTGTGAATAAAAATGTTTTTCTCGGTCCCTAAAAGACTTCTTCCCCCTTATCCTTAAACTGTGGCCCCTTGTTCTGGACTTCCGCAACATCGGGAACAATCTTCCTGCATCTAGCCTGTCCAACCCCTTAAGAATTTTGTAAGTTTTCTATAAGATCCCCCCCCCCCCCCCTCAATCTTCTAAATTCTAGCGAGTACAAGCCGAGTCTATCCAGTCTTTCTTCACATGAAAGTCCTGACATCCCAGGCATCAGTCTGGCGAACCTTCTCTGTATTCCCTCTATGGCAAGAATGTCTTTCCTCAGATCAGGAGACCAAAAACTGTACGCAATACTCCAGGTGTGGTATCACCAAGACCTTGTACAACTGCAGTAGAACATCCCTGCTCCCATACCCAAATCCTTTTGCTATGCATGCTAACATACCATTCGCCCTCTTCACTGCCTACTGCACCTGCATGCCTACTTTCAATGACCTGGTGTACCATGACACCCAGGTCTCATTGCATCTCCCGTTTCCTGATCGGCCACCATTCAGATATTGTGCTCTTTACTGCAAAATGGTTCTTTGTTGGTCTGTGACCCTTTACTTTTCCCCGTAATGCACCCATTGCCCAGATGCCAAACTTAGTAAAAGCCCTGAAACCAGGGAAGATTTGGGATGAAACTCAAGGAACTGCAGGTGCTGGTTTACAAAACAAGACACAAAGAGCTGGAGTAACTCAGCGGGTCAGGCAGCATCTTTGGAGAACATGGATAGGTGACGTTTCACAGAATGCTGGAGTCACTCAGTGGGTCAGGCAGCATCTGTGGAGAACATGGATAGGTGACGTTTCACAGAATGCTGGAGTAACTCAGCGGGTCAGGCAGCATCTGGGAGAACATGGATAGGTACAAAGTGCCTATATCCATCTGCCAGTTGCAAGGTTTGGCCCACCTCATCTCTTCAGCATTCTCCCCATCTGCATCTTCAATCTGAAGAAGGGTCCTGATCTAAATGATGCTTGTCCATTCACTTTGTGGTGACAAAGATGCTGCCTCATCTGCTGAGTACCGCCCGCTCTTTGTTTTTTAGACCTAATTATATTCCCTAATTGGGTCTGGTGATGGGAACCCCCTCTTTCCCTGCATCCCCACCCTGGTGATGGGAACCCCCTCTTTCCCTGCACCCCCCCCCCCCCCACACCCCACCCTGGTAATGGGAACCCCCTCTTTCCCTGCACCCCCCCCCCCCCGGTGATGGGAACCCCCTCTATCCCTGCACCCCCACACCCACCCTGGTGATGGGAACCCCCTCTTTCCCTGCACCCCCCTCACCCTGGTGATGGGAACCCCCTCTTTCCCTGCACCCCCACACCCACCCTGGTGATGGGAACCCCCTCTTTCCCTGCACCCCATCCTGGTGATGGGAACCCCTCTTTCCCTGCACCCCCCCCCCTCCCCCCCCGGTTATGAGAACCCCCTCTTTCTCTGCACCCCCACCCTGCTGTGAACACTCCCCTCAACACCTTGGTCACTCTGCTCCTTCCCTCTGTATGCTCGCCTCCCAAACCAGTCTCATATTCACTCTATTCCCTTCCACCCGTATCCCTCCCTCCAGCTTTACATTTCACTCTTCTCATCTGTTGCATCTTTTGTCTCCTTGTCACCTCTAGCCAATGTCACAACCCATCACCCCTTCTCCCCTGTATCCAACGAATCATATAACAGGCTTTGTCCTGCTCCCATCTCTTTCCCACTTTCTCTGCCCGACTCCATCAGTCTGAAAGGGTCCCAACAGGAAGCGACAGCATCTGTCCATTCCCTTTGTGGTCGGGTAGATGGTGCCTGATCTGCCAAGTACCTCCAGAACTTTGTTTGGACCAGGTTACATTCCATGGTTATGTCTAAATCTACATTTGGTTTGAGTGTGTTTGTTGCCAGAATCCATTTTCTCTCCTCTCTGCTCTTTTGTGAAAGTGACCAATTATTGTTAGTGTCACTTCCACTTTCTCTGCCCTACTCCATCAGTCTGAAGAAGGATCTCGACCTGAAACATCTGTCCATTCCCTTTGCAGGCAGGCAGATGGTGCCTGACCCACAGAGTAACTCCAGTACTTTGTTTTAGACCAGGTTACATCCCCTGGTTAAAGTAATCCTAGTTGCCCCCTGTTGCAAGGAAAGTAGTTTAATGTTGATGACAGTTTTGTTTAAATCATTACAAATAAGTAATCTTGCCACTTCCATTCACCCAACTGTAGCTTTGTTTGGAACTGGTCTAAATCTATATTTGGTTTAGTATGTTTGTCTGTGTTGCCAGAATCCATTTCCTCTCCTCTCTGCTCCTTCTAAAGGGGTGACCAATTAGTGTTAGTTTCCACCCAGGATCTCCAAAGACTGGGTCCTCTGATGCTGGAAGAGTCTGCCAGGGTTAGACTCTCTTCCCCATTCTGCCAAACGTTGCATAAACTGGACCAAACGTCACTACTGTTCCTTTACTTGTACGTCTCATTTAATTCAAAGTATTTCTTTGTCGGTTAAAGTAGCATCTGGTTTATCATGGTGTGTTTCTCCAGATATTTGAACTGCCTGTATGCTCCTTTCTGTTTGTGCACAGGGTTTCAATGTCCATGGTGAAAGGCACGGTATAAGGAGCAGTGTCGGGGAGAACACTTCATGTGACATAGTAAGTTTGACATTTAGAGACACAGCGCGGATACAGGCCCTCTGGCCCACTGAGTATGCACCAACCAGCGATCGCTGCACAATAACACTATCCTACACACACACAAGAGACAATGTTACATTTATACCAAGTCAATTAACCTACAAACCTGCACATCTTTGGATAGTGGGAGGAAAGTGAAGACTCTGAAAAACCCACTTGGTCACTGGGAGAATGTGCAAACTCCGTACAGAACCTGTGTATCTGGCGCTGTAAGGCAACAACTCTACCGCTGTGCCACTGTGCTGCCCTTCAACAAAGCTGGCATGAGGCTGATTAGGAAAAGGGGAGATGCAACGAGACCTGGGTGTCATGGCACACCAGTCATTGAAAGTAGGCATGCTTCCAGCAGGCAGTGAAGAAAGCGAATGGTTTAGCATTCATAGCAAAATGATTTGAGTATAGGAGCAGGGAGGTCCTTCTGCAGTTGACCAGGTCTTGGTGAGACCACACCTGGAGTATTGCATACAGTTTTGGTCTCCTAATCTGAGGAAAGATATTCTTGCATGAGAGGGAGTACAGTGAAGGGTCACCAGACTGATTCCTGGAATGTCAGGCTTTCATATGAAGAAATACTGATAGACTCGGCTTGTACTCTCGCTAGAATTTAGAACGATTGAGGGG